>NC_142745.1:18505000-18672500 GCF_051943395.1 Hippocampus bargibanti
TACCAAATCGTGCCTGCACCCTTCAGACATAACAACAACAACAACCGGAACCACTCCTACTCATCAGGTTAGATGGGTCTCCAGGCCATGGCAAGCTAATTCTGTCTTAAAGGACAACCGACACCCCGGACAAGTTGCGTCCATAATTTGTAAAATCACTTCAAATGATTTCTACTGAGCGCATTTTACAAAGATTCCACTGCATATAGCTATAGGCTCGCGCTGAATATTCATGAAGTCTTGTTTTCGAGTTGATGACGATGCCCTAAGTGACGTCACGGAGGCAACGCCTGTGACCGAGAAAGTGACACACAATCCATTTTGGGTACTTTTTTTCGTCTGAAAACACAGTGTTGATTGCAAAATTAGAAGGAAAACTACATAAATAACGCGATGGTGAATCGTTGTGTGTCGCAGCCAATTGCGGTAACACGCATAAAAAAGGTGTAAGTTTACACAAATTCCCAGCGGACAAATCAGCCCATTTCCAACGGAGCTTGTGCGCCATATTGTGCATTTTCTGGGCGCTGCATTGGAGTCCAGACGGCTCGAATTGATATGGAAGGACTTCTTTAATTTATTGCAAACATTTATGCTTTCGTCTTCAGAACTATTTGAATCATATTCAAAGTCAAAGTCAGCTTTATTGTCAAATATGCTAATATGCATGACATAGACCACAGATGAAATTACTGTCCTCTCGGACCCAGCATGCAAGGCACTTGACATTAACAAACATAATAAACATGAAAACGCCAATTTGCCGGGAGAGGGGAGACGCTGCGTGTTCATGCGCCGGCATCTTGGGGAAAAATAAAAAATAAAAATAACAAATAATATGACAACTCAAAGACACAGAGTCATTCATTCTTCAGGAATTGCTGTACTCTCTTTGTGATGACATGAAGCAGTTCTAGATGAAAGAGGAGAGGATCAAAGCATCCATTTCAGTAGTGGATCAGGAACTTCTTGGTGGAATTTGCGCGTCTACTACAAGCTAAATGTTGAAAGCGAACACGAAGCTGTAGCATCCATTGACGAAAATCAGAACTAATTCAGAACTGGATGAGTAACAAGAAAGCATCTTCTCCGAATCTCAACTCTCTGAAGCCATTGTTTTGATTCTGGGGCAAGGCAGTTTGTGGAGGAGTATCCTGGCATGATGTCATGAATCTGCCCAGTTTTGAGCTCATTTTGTGGCAGTTTTGCGACACTTTAAGTCATTTTTTATTGGTGTTTTGCATTTGACTAAAAATATCAGCCTGCGTGTTTTGGCTATTTTAGATGCTATAAAACGTTTTTCTAATGTCAGTTAGGAAACAAACAAAAAAATGGTGTCGGTTGTCCTTTAACATCCAGGTCACCTAATATTCACCAGCGGCGTCACTCTGCTATCTTGTCAGGTTCCTCAAATGGAAATTGGCACGGCCACATCAGTGGTCATGCGAGAGCGGGCTGTGACATTCCCAAGCAGATGCCGCAGACGTACAGCTACAGCACAGCTCCTTTTGGGGGCCACTCCGCGCACGGCAGGTAAAAAGAAAAAATGTACGCCTTCATGAGCCATTTGCTGATGTAACATTTTCAAAATTAAATTTGGCGGTTTCCTCGTGGACCCATACAGTAACGACAATTAACTCATTCACTGCCAGACAAGGTGCAAAAACGTGTCCACTCCAGTGCCAGGGTTTTTGTCATTTTCACTCAAATTGCAGAACCCACAGAATATTGTGTTTTAGGACGACATAAACATTCAATACAACATTAGAAACCTTAGACTCCCTCCTTTCATCAGAAAATGAATAGTTAATCTGGTCTGGAATTTTCTGAGCTTGAAATGGGCCCGGCTGTACTAAATACAATACAATCCATATACAGTAAAGTCTCGTTATATCGATATTCAAGGGAGTCCGAAAAAATATCAATATAACCGGGACTATCGATATATCCGACCCTGTTTGCATGTAATTTTCTCCGTGCGTGCATAGAAATAGTATCGATATAACCGGGACTATCGATATATCCGATATCGATATAACGAGACTTTACTGTATATTGATTTATATAGCACTTTAACAACAGCTGAAGCTGTAACAAAGCACTAACATGGACACAAGGTAAATCCTGCCCCCTCTTGGAAGGGAAAAATACATTGCCAGAGGTTTGACCAGCGCTTTATCGGGACCCCCGCAAGAAAAAACAAAACCTGAATCAATTAGGGAATGGCGCTCCACGTCACACTTTTCAATCCCCGAATAAATTTGGGAATGGCAGCGAATGAGTTAATGTACGACAGACGCTCCCCACATTATGAACAAGAAACGTTCCAAGCGGTCGTTCGTAAGGTGAATTTGTTTGTAAATTGCTTCCGTGCTATATTTTGTATGGAATGTATGTTTAAGTCAAAGACTGAACGGAGAAGTATTTACTTATGCATCACGTCCTCCTGGAGCCTCAACTGAGAAGATGGATTTCCTCCCCGCCCACATGCTCTACGCAGTCAATCGTAAGCGAGCTCGGCGGATGGGGGCCTGAACTCGTTGGCAACACTTCAGCATAGGTGGCCGCTGATTGGCCCTTGAAACCTCCAATGTGTCTTTGTACGTGAAGTACAGTATGCAGGCAATCGCAAGCGAGTTCGTCTGGAAAAAAGGCGTGCAATACTAAATCTAACTTAAAGCATCTCTGTCCAAACATTTTTCGACATACCATACCCACTAAAATGTTCAGATGTACCGTTTTGTCATAACTTGAATGTTCGTAAGCTGGGGAGCTTCTGTATATGTGCGTAGTAGTAATTCATTTATTTTTGTATTCTCCACAATTCTAAAAGTGATCTAAACAGACCTGAAAAAGGCATCCGCCCATACAGGCCCCGTGGGGTGGCTTTCACATTAATATGGCCGCTGACCATATTTTACCATTTTTTTGGCAAAATATTGATCGCTTGGCTGTGTCACACAGGGCCCACTTCTAGCGTAATTGTCATGCAGCAGGTTGCATTCCAATGCAGTGTGCTTTTTTGGGGGGCGGTGGGGCCCCCTGCTCACATGCTGCCTTTCATCATTTTTGTCCACACGTGCAGATTTCTCCCAAAGCTTCAATAACAAAGTTGAGACCTCCACGGAGGTGTACCCAAACTATATAGCAGAACACTTGTGCCCTATTTCTACAGATAATCGGAGTGATTAAAAAATAAATAAAATAGACTGTAAATGCTGACACTAATGTGAACTACTGATCGAGGTCAAGTGATGGTCGAATGGTCCCAAGAGCTTCCTCTAATTCCTTGCCAAATTCTCATTCAGCCATTCTGAGTGTGTTTTTGTAGCGAGGGAGCACTCAAGTGGCAGAGGGAAAATGTGGCTCCTGAGCACTGTTAGCATACCTGTCAACCTTGGCTAATAGCTGCCCTTATAAATGATGACAATTCCCATATAAAAGTTGTAGTACGCCGTGCATTATTTGAAATGCTAAAAAAACGCTAACACGAGCGGAAATGCAGTTTACCGCGCATGCGCACATTGAGCTTTCAGAAAGCATAATGTGCGCACATCATGATCTTATCTTATCCATGATCTTATCCATCCATTACAAACTTATCCATTCAGCGTATTCACCTTGGAGACTCTCACATTCTTTTTGGTGGCGACCCGATCCTAGAGTTTTTCCCTTCTTACTTGGCGGGTCTCCCATGCTTACTTCTACGTTAGATCTAGTTGATTCCTCGATTACAACACAAATGCCGGACTTCAAATACGCAAAAGGAAATAGAAAATCAAACGAAAACAATGTGACGCGCATGCGCAATATCATGCTTCATCGACGAAGACTCGATAACTGCAGAAAATAAATGCCTGATCGAGGATAACTTTTGCTGGTACAGTGATACCTCGGTTTACGAACCCCTTGGCTTATGAACTTTTCGGTTTACGAAAGTTAAATTTATGAAACTTTTACCTTGGCATATGAACTTTTTTCGTACACGTAGCTGCCTCAATGAGTGATATGTCGTTCGCGAACGAGCCCGTTCTTCTAACAACAAAATGGCAGCCGACTGTTTTTGTCCTCTATATCCCATCAATCAGGCTCCTCAAACAACCCGCACAAGCCATCTGTACACTTGATGCATAAAGCTATCAACCCAGCTAAACAGAACACAATTGATGAGGAACTAGATCAGAATCAGAATCATCTTTATTGCCAAGTATGTAGATAAAATTATCACAAAGAAAGCACCTACAAGGGACTATTCCTCAAGATGGTGAATGAAGGTTACATTCCTCAAGTGTTTAGTACTAATGAAACCGGCCACTGCATTCCATCAAGACATCGACCATCACAAAAGTAAATAAAATGACTTTATTATACAGTACAGTTTATTTCTTTAATTATAATACCATAGCACATTTATTATAAATAAATCAAGGTATATTTTGTGTAGTTTTAAGGCTTAGAAAATTCGGAAGTAGAAAATTATGTTTTATGGGGACCTGGGAACGGATTCTTCTCATTTTAATGGTTTCCTATGGGAAATAATTTTTTGGGATACACACTTTTCGCCTTACACACTCTGTCTGGGAACCAATTAAGTTCATAAGCCAAGGTATCACTGATTACCGCGGACACCGTGACAATATTAATAATTGACGAACGCGTTGTCGTTTGCTGCCAGTGACCGAGACGATCCGGATTACAGCCGAAATGGGTCAAACAAGATCGGTTTTATTATTTTTATTTTATTTTTTATATGTAATCGTATAAAAGTTGTTATATGGCGTACACAATTCAAAATGATGAGGAAAAAAAGCGTATAAAATACGGGGAAAACGTATAAATTGGCAGGGATGTGTTAGATTCCTTGACTGTTCGGCGACATGGAAATATTTGACTATGGGTGGCGCTAGCACAGTCCAGCACTTATAGGTCGATACCGCAATAAGTAGCGTACACATGTTGCTCAGATTAAGCGGCAGATGATGGCTGGCTGGATGGATGGATATTTTTTGGTGGTGTTTGCTGCACGTGAGAGGTTCCTTGTCACACCAACATCTGCTCCACGCTGATCATGTTTGTTTTATTTTATTTTCAGATCCCACGTGGGTGTCAATCAAATGGAGATACGCAACCCAACGCCAACAAGCTTGGACCCACAAGATGGAATACACTGGCACGAAGACTCCAAACCAGGAACAATAGTATAGCTACCTGTCATTCCATCACTTTTTTTTTTTTTTTTTTGCATGACAAAGCTGTCCCTGTGCCTTCGACCGCACTTACCTTTTTTTCTGAATGAGGAGAGCCAAAGAATGAAGGAATTTTTACACGCACAAGCCAAGCAGACTTTATGCTCGTTTGAGCAACAGTTCTCAGAGCTTCTGCAGACTTATTAATACAGGTAAGATCCGACTTGCGACCACCTGTACTTACGACCACGACCTCCAGACCCTATTTTTAAAATTTCAATTCTACGCCTGGCTAGCAGGCTGGCAACGCGTACGCCAATTGTGGCCAGCCACCATCTCACTCTCGCACAGCAAAACAAAACGTGTGATGGCACCAGAGGGGGTAGTGTGCGAGTCATTATCCTCCAAGTTTCTCGTCAACATTTTGAATGGATTTCGACTGACGACCATTTTGACTTACGACCGTTTGGTCAGAACAGAACTCGTTCGTAAGTCGGATGTTACCTGGTTTAAGTTTTGCTCTGCAGAAATTTAACAGCGCCGTGTCTCATCTTGAGCCGCACTGAACAACTTTGAACGCATCTTGTCCTGCAACTTGCAGACGACACGTGTGAAAATAACCATGAAGGACCAGACAGGGACTGATAGAACCTGATCAAAAAATTTACAATAAATGAAGGAGCGCGTTAGGAGTGAACCGGACAAAAATGGCTTTCCTGGAAAACTTTGCATCTAACACATAAATGTACTTTTATTTCCGAATAACTTTGAAGCACCAAGGCTACTTTCTATGTGCGTTTCTGTTCACTCTGTGTGACCTTTTTCTGAAACATTGTACCATCTTACTGTACTCTAAAGCACACCAAGTCACATATTTGTGTTTCGTCAAACACCAGTATTACTACTGAGTATCTTAACAAAGATTACTGCCACTCTACTCCACACAAATTGGACTTGGAAGAGAATAAACTATCAGAAAATGAAAAAAAGAAGTTCTTTTACGACATCCATGCTGGAACTCATGGACTGGTGCTCCAGATTTTTTTTACTGTTAATACACTGGTTGTTTGTAGAGCATCTTGTGAATTTTGAAAAAAAAATCATGTAATATATAGCAAAAGCTTTGTTAAGCTGGTTCTTAGGATTTTGTATCATTTCACTTGTTTGAATAAAAAAAAAAAAAATCAGGATTGATTATCTGCTTGACCTGAAAGTCATTCTTGCCAAAGGGTAAGACGAACGTAGGATTAAAGGACAACCGACGCCTCCGGACAAGTTGTGTCCATAATTTGTAAAATCACTTCAAATGACTTCTACTGAGCGTATTTTACAAAGATTCCACCGCATATAGCTATATTTTACCTTTTAAGACTTGCGCTGAATATTCAGGAAGTCTTGTTTTTGAGTTGGTGACGATTCCTGACCTCACGCTGAGAAAGTGACGCACAATGCATTTTGCAGTACTTTGGTCTGAAAACTTCGTGTTTATCTGTGCTGATGGGGAAATTAGAAGGAAAACACATAAATAATGCGATGGAGAATCGTGTGTTGCACCAAGACAACTATTTGATATTCGCTGACACAAATTCCCAGCTGACAAATCAGGCCATTTCCAACGGAGCTTGGGCGCCATTTTGTGCATTTTCTGGGTGCTACATTGGAGTACTGATGGCTCAAATTGATATGCAACTACTTCTTTGATCGATTGCAAACATGTATGCTTTCCTCTTCAGAACTATTTGAATCATATTCATAAATGGATGAGTAACACGAAAGCATCTTCTTTGAATCTGAAGCCATTGTTTTGATTCTCGATCAAGGCAAGACGTCTTAGCATGACGTCACGAACAAGGATGCGGGACTTTCTGAAAATCCACAATTCACAGCTCAATTTGTTTTAGTTTTAGCACACTGTGTCATTTTTATTGGTGTATTGCATGTGACTAAAAATATCAGCCTGCGCGTTTTGGGTATTTGAGATGCTATAAAACGTTTTTCTGATGTCAGTTAGGAAACAAAAAAAAAATGGTGTCGGTTGTCCTTTAAATGTTCCTCCCATTAAATGAGCTCATTGAATGTCGTAATGAAATAGTCTTGCGATGTGTACAATTAACAGTGCCGCACGCAAAACGAGGTGATTGAAGCGCTTTATAATTGTTCAACCTTGGAAAGCTGTGAAGAAAGCAAATTAGTTTCTGACAAACCCAGAGCAAGGTTAATTCTTCCATGATTGCAAACCTGCCATGGATAATGAACAACCCATGATGTTGTACAAAAGCTTTTCCGTTTTGCTCTTGCAGTCCAAAAGTTGTGTTTTGATTGATTTTTCTCCCCCTTTTCACACTGCTGTCTTGCCATGCTGGTTTCTTGTGCTCTTAAGCCCCGAAGCCACCAAACCGGTCTTTGAAACTCACCACACCCATTTGGCTATGAGTCACGTACCCGTCTGTCCTCAAATAGCCCTTTTCCAACTCTATTGTCCTGCTGTGAGTTCGGGGCCAGTTTTCCCCCTTTTTTTGTTTCTGGCTTGAGCTCTGATACTTGAAAACTGTCTCCAAGATTCAAAAAAGATATGCATTTGTTCCCGTTTTAACCTTTCACCCAATTTCATTCCCAAACACGTTTTGTGTGAATTGGTCGACGCAGTTGAGCAGATCGACTTGCTCGTCATGTCCCCGAGCGTCATGCTTGTTGGTGGAGATCAAGGGAGCACACCAGCTTCAACACAAAGCAGTTTTTGACATCCAGCTGTCTCTGGGCGTCCGCTGATTCAAACCAGTTGCAGGCAGGCACTGATGGTGAGTCTCACTGTTCAAGTGAGACTGTGTGACATAAACAAGGCCTTCTTGTATGTTGTTTTACCTCTGCTTTTGACCAAAATCTGTCCCAGAAACCTGTTCAAAAAGCCAATTTGTTTGAAAATCAAAACATTTCTCATTATAATTAATGTAAACATCCATCCATTATCCGTAGCGCTTATTCCTCATTAGGGTTGCGGGGGGTGTTGGAGCTTATCCCAGCCGGGGGACACCCTGAATTGGTTGCCAGCCAATCGCAGGGCACACAAAGACAAAATGTTCAATCTGCCTGCCACGAATGTTTTTGGAATGTGGGAGGAAACCGGAGGACGTGGAGAAAACCCACGCGGGCTCAGGGAGAACATGACAACTCCACTCAGGGAGGCTGGACCGGGTCTCGACTCACGACCTCTGCACTGTGAAGCAGGCGTGCTAACCACTCCACTAACTGGCCGCCATTAATGCGTATGTGTAAGCTCTCAGTCGTACAGGAGTGGTCCATCGATGAGAAGGTTTCTTCAGCCGTCATCTGTACAAATTTGAAGGTGTCGGACGTTTCGCCTCCTATCCAAGAGGCTTCGTCAGCGAACTAAAGTCTGACTGGTCGTATCGGCCCTATTTATATATCCCTAATGTCTAGACATGGCAGCGCCGGACACAGCTATGATAGGTCCCTACTCTCAGGTTGGGGGGGGGCAGAGGACCCCTCCCTGTGGCCCCACTGATTGTTCCTACATTCCTGACTAACGACTGGCCCATTTCCCCCACTCCCACCGGTATCACCTCATCAGCATTACGAATGTTGCCTAACCTGTTTTGCCTAAGCAGGCTATTGTATGAACGATCCAAATTGAACCTCACCCCACAGACCGGTTTAATGAAGGATTTAGTTGTTTTATGAGAATCGCTTCTTTTACCCCCCTTTCAAACCAACTATGTCAGGGGTGCTCACACTTTTTCAGCATACGAGCTACTTATAAAAACAACCAAGTCAAAATGATCTACCCACTACAAAAATGCAAAATATAATTATTTTCAAATGTTTTAAGGATTCTTTGTATGTACAATGTATGTTGATGTACCTTACATAACTTAATAAGCCAATATTGCACAACACACATCATTACTACATATATATAACATAATAAATAACTATTAACATTTTTTTGTAATTACCTGAGTTTACTTTGATGACTTGCACTGAATTGAATCAGCCAGGGATGCATAGTCCGGACAGTAGATTCTGCCAGCCAGCCTCAAGCACATTTCCAAATGTTCATCAGTCATGGTGGACCGGTATTGGACTTAATGATCTTCATGTAGGGAAAGGCTGACCACATAAATAAGTGGAGCCGAATAATGCAGTCAAGGAGGTAGCACATTTCCTCATGTTGAGCATTTTAGCGCATAACGATTGTTGGTGGATTATGCAATGGTAATTCAAGAAGTCTGCCTGCACTTGGCAATACGCATTTTGAAAATGACATCGTGAAGAAAAAGTCCACCTCCCATTCAAAGTCAAAGTCAGCTTTATTGTCAAATATGCTAATATGCATGACATACAGCACAGATGAAATTACTGTCCTCTCGGACCCAGCATGCAAGGTACTTATAATTACTTAACAAACATAAACATGAAAACACCAATTTGCCGGGAGAGGGGAGCCGCTGCGTGTTCACGCGCCGCCATCTTGGGCCATTCCGTATGAAAGTAATATGTTTTTGCCTTCTTACTTGGTCCAGCTTTCTCACTCATTTTGATCACCATATGTTTTAGCAAGGGCTTAAAATCTGAGGTAATTCGCTGACTAGGTTGTAAATTTTGCTACGTTTAGCACCGTTGTTTACGCATGCGCGGCGACCTAAAGGTCAAAATTTAGTTGTCATCTGAATGGTTGCCTTGTATGTCACCATACGACCAGTCAGACTTTAGTTCGCTGACGAAGCCTCTTGGATAGGAGGCGAAAGGTCCGACACCTTCAAAAAGTACAGATGACGGCTGAAGAAACTTTCTCATCGATGGCCGCCATTAATGTTATCAATGTTGCCTTTTTTTAATCGATATTGAATACAAACTTGTCGACTCACAATAGAACTTTACACGAATATGTCAGATTTGCAGCGATCTCAGCCTAACACGTCTGCCTTTTAATAAAAACTTGATTTAACAACACTGATACTCAGTCACAATGAGACGCGACACGAGAAAGTGACGTATAAGGGAGCGGAAGAGAGTCAGTTTTTTTTTTTTTTTTGGAAGAGCGTCAGAGGTGGTGCATTCAGCTGCGCTCAGTTTTATCAAAAACCCATTTTGGTTGCAAACCGAGGCATAAATCCTGACATTTTTGGTCAAAAACGAGGTTTGACTGTATTTATTACTCGGTGGCACAAGCTAAATGTGTCCAAGGTTATTTCAATTGGTTGTCTGGAGCGTCTGTCGACTGTTTGAAAGCGAGTGTTTCATCGTGGGGTACAAAAGGATCTTGTGAGGTTGCGTGGCTGAAGACACCTGGCAGGCGTGCACATGTGCCTCGAGGAACGTCTGCAGCTGTCGTCAAGAGAACAAGAGCCTCCACCGTACACGTCTAAAACACAATTTGACTTGAGCTCTAGAGACGGTGGCGCTTCACAAATTGTACAATATGGAAGACAGCATAATATTATTATTATTATAATACATTTCATTTTTAAGCGCCTTTCAAAACGCGGTCACTTTACAGTTACACAGTTACAGTATATTTTCTTCTGTGGGTGAGCAGCGGCAGCCACACGCGCCAACGTTCACTCAACCCGGAAGTTGAGTTCAAATAGAATAGTAAGGCAAATAGATAGAAAGCGAGCTAGCAAGCCAGCCAATAGATAGTGAGGAACTACAGCAGCGGTTTGTGGCTGTTAGCATCGCCGCTAAGCTAGCAGAGCCTTTCAACCAGCATTGGATTGGATTGGATTTGCCTTTATTTGTCTCGCAGTGGTTTCACAGCAGCAAAATGATAAAAGTGATTAGTTTCTTGGTGTATCTCAAATCAAAATTCACCATCCCCACTTTTGGCCAAAATCATTCCTCATCTGACGCAAGGTTCACGACCTGTTTTTAAACGATGCGCGTGTGGCTGCCGCTGCTCACCCGCATGAAAAAAAAAATCATGTGACTGTAAAGTGTCCTTGAGAGTTTTGAAAGGCACTTATAAATGAAATGTATGATTATTATTATTTATTATTTAATAAGTGTTCATGATTTTTTTTTCATAAACACAACAATCACACAATAGCTGCGTGGTTGTTTGAAACATTCAATAATAATCCCCTGACGACACTTAAAGGACAACCATCAGCATTTTCCGGGACGCTACATTGGAGTCCTGATGGCTCGAATTGATACACAAGGACTTCTTTAATCGATTGCAAACATTTATGCTTTCCTCGTCAGAACTATTTGAATTATATTCATAACTGGATGAGTAACAAGAAAGCATCTTCTCCGAATCTGAAGCCATTGCTTTGATTCTCGAGCAAGGCAAGACGTCTTGGCGTGACGTCGTGAACAAGAGGGCGGGACTTTCTGAAACTGAAACTTTCCGAGGTCATTTTGAAATAGTTTTGAGACACTTTAAGTCATTTTTTATTGTGTTTTTCATTGGACTAAAAATATCAGCCTGCGTGTTTTAGGTATTTTTGACGCTATAAAACGTTTTTCTGATGTCAGTGAGGAAACAAAAAAATGGGGTCGGTTTTCCTTTAAGTTGATTATTTTTTCCAAAATTGGTTGTCGTTAAAGATTCTATTTTTGCGGACTAGAGGCCCACAACAAATGAAGACTTAACAACTAAGAATGGACAAGACAAATAATTAAAGCAGAAAACCTTTCGAAGAAAATATTTCATCTAGATCAGTAAAATAGCCTGCGTCGTTTTATGCTAACAATTCTCAAGACACATGGGACAATAAGTCTCTTTGAATGTGGAAATGTCGCAAAATTAAAGTCAAGGTAATTTAGAATACAAGTGAGGATCGATGAAAGGGTTTCTTCAGCCGTCATCTGTACTTCTTTGAAGGTTTCGGATGTTTCTTTACTCATCCGAAGAGCCTCGTTGTTACCAACATAACTTTAGTTCGCTGACAAAGCTCTTCGGATGAGGAGCGAAACGTCCGACACCTTCAAAGAAGTACAGATGACGACTGAGAGCCGATGCAGACATATAAGTGAGGATGTTAAGCACGCAGGGTGAGTGTAAACTAAACGAGTCGACACGGTGCTTCCTGCGTTGACGTTTTGAGATGAATTTTTAAGAATTCACACTCCAATCACTGCTCTGTGCTGTGTGCTCCAAAATGGAGCAGTTCATCGATTAACGTCAAGCAGGCTAACCAGCCACCCGGTGGACCCCGTCAAGATTAAAGAGTCGGGGGTGCATCAGGAACACCGATGGCTTTGACTTCACACCTCAGAACCTTTTGAAGTCTTCATTTGGAATCATTGGCGCTGTCATGTGATTCGTGGATTCTTTTCATCGTGGCTACAAACAAAAGAAAGTACTCTCTATTTATTGCAAAGAATCTGGGTTTGGCTACTCCCTATTCACATGAGAATGAAGGCTAAGGGAAAGTCAGGTTTCCAGTCTTTTGGCAAGGACATGTTTACAGTGTGCATTCACTGTGCCTCGGAATAAAAAGTTTTACTTGTGGGAACGCTGCCAGAACTGATGTCAGTGTGTGTGAATAATCCAAGACAGATTTGAGATGTAGGGATTCGTCGAGAAGGAGTGGAACACCCCGCGGGGTCAGCGCACCGTTTGATTCTCTTCACAATACAAGGGAACTCGTCAGATAGACACATGAGTCAGGATCGTCAACTCCTTTCTCAGTCCAGTCACTCCTTCATTTTGGCCTCCAGGAAGTTCTGGATTTTTTGAAAGTTCTCCTCTTGCTGAACAAGCGACTCCAGGAGGATGCCCATCGGAGATCTTTTCAGGCCGGCACACTCAATTTTATTCTCCAGTTTATTCTTCATGTTGCGGAGGCGAAAAGAAGAATGGGCCAGTATCACTGGAAAAAAAGTGCATTCATATCTTTTTTTAATGGATTTTTCTCCAATCCCACATACTATCTTTTTTTTCTCCATTGATAAAACCAACGCAGTGATTCCCAACCACTGTGGCATGACCGACTTTGAACTGAAAGCAATTCCACTCGATCGTAATAAAATATTTAATTTTAATTTGCCAGTGCCTTGCCTCAATAAAGGTTGGGAAACACTGATTCAATACAAACAACTGTCTGAGACTTACAGATGAGCGGTAAAGTGATTGCGATCATGAACACCATGACACTCCCTAGAATGGAGATCAACACGTAGCTGGCCACCAAAACCGCAATCAAAAAAGCTGTGGGCTTGTGCTTTTTGAAGGTCCCGATGACGCTTCTGTTATCTGCCGCCCACACCCAGCCCAGAAAGACTCCTGACACCAACGCCATGGCGGTGAACATTCCCAGAGGGTTCAGAAAACTGCAGGACAAGAAGGACAGGAAGGACACTGCGGCTCAGTTCTTTCGGTTAAATGACGAGCTGATTTGAATTTGGTGGCGAGCACAGCCAAGTGGTGAAGATGAGTCATTACAACAACAAACCGACAAACGACACTGCCTGTTGGGAATGTTAGAGTTCCTGCTAAAATTGCAATCTAAATTGGAAAAAGAATAGAGGTTAAAGGTCGCTGTTGTGTTCACAAGTAAGGACAGCAACTGTTGACTTATAGACGCCAATGATGGACTCTTTGTCACCATCTACAGCAAAGATGCTGTTGTGGATAAATAAACGTGTTGCGTGTCTGTCATTGATGGCTTTACACGAACAGCTGACTAAATATATGACTTAACGAGCACCGTCACCACAAATTGGGTAAACAGCATGACAGACCATTGCTATACAGTATTGAGCAAGACTTTTTTGCCTCACCGGCGTTGACTTCAGCAAAGCTCGCATGAGGATGACTTAAAGGACAACCGAAGCCTCCGGACAAGTTGTGTCCATCATTTGTAAAATCAATTCAAATGACTTCTACTGAGCGTATTTCACAAAGATTCCACCGTGTTGAGCTATATTTTAGGTTTTAAGACTCGCGCTGAATATTCAGGATGTCTTGTTTTCGAGTTGATGACGTCACGCCTGGAACGCCCCTGACCGAGAAAGCGACACACTATGCATTTTGGGTACTTTGTTTGGTCTGAAATCTTCGTGTTGATGGCGAAATCGTCAGCTTGGGCGCCATCTTGTGCATTTTCTGGGTCGCTACATTGCTGTCATTGACGGCTCGAATTGATATGGGAGGACTCCTTTCATCGATGGCAAATATTTATGCTTTCCTCTTCGAAACTATTTGAATTATATTCATAACTGGATGTGTAACAAGAAAGCATCTTCCCCCGAATCTGAAGCCATTGTTTTGATACTCGATCATGGCAAGATGTCCTGGCGTGACGTCACGAACAAGGGGGCGGGACTTTCTGAAACTGCATCTGCGCGGTCATTTTGAAGTAGTTTTGGGACATTTTAAGTCAGTTTTATTGGTGTTTTGCATTTGACGAAAAATATCAGCCCGCATGTTTTGGGTATTATAGATGCTATAAAACGTGTTTCCGATGTCAGTTAGATAACAAAAAATGGTGTCGGTTGTCCTTTAATGTCTTGTACAAAACTGCCCCTAACACAATCTTCGGTATGATTACAAAATCCAATTATACTCCAAACAATCTGTCCAAGACAGTGCTCTGCCATATGAGATTTAAGCAAAGTGACAAATTATGCATATTCGTGGTAATTTCATGCATAGCACGGTGCAAAATGTGGTTATCGTGTCTGCCTCGTAGTCAAGAGAGCCAGATTTGGATTCCTGTACTTTGGTTGGGTTTTCTGCAGAAGTTTTGGATTCCACTCACAATCCAAAACATTCCTGTTATAATTCAAGTGGATGAAATAAAGGATGTATTTATAATAATGACCATAGTTTATGTCGTGGCATCTGAGAGGTATAAATCTAATCATCTTGAATGTTTTTTCTTTGATGATGATGATTATTAATTAGTATTATTAATTAGTATTATTTCCTTTGGCAACCATTCACCAAAAAGTGACCCTCCCTCCCCCAAAAAATATTTGCGTCAATCTGAGCATAAAATATATTTTTTTCAAAGTCAGGTTTCCACCTGGCGTCCTGTCAACCCAGCCCAATCGGCATGGAAGTGACGACAGAGAAGAATATTGATGGCTGCAGCTGTCATCACAAAACAAACAAAAAAACTTGGCATGGCGTTTAATATTTCCTTGTTGGGAGTTCAGCAATTAGATCATCATAAACGCATTAGTGACATAGTTGATTGATTCCACGATATAGCAGATGCAACGTTACTTACCCGACAATCAGGAAAACTAAAATAGAAACGGCCAGATAATTAGTTTGATAGTAGAGCAAGTTGCTAACAACTCTGTTATTCCATTTCGCCATATCTTTCGTGTCCGGTTTGGCGAACCGCTCCCATCCGGGAAAGAAATCGTCCCACTGTCTTAGTGGCGTCAATTCGACTTTGGCCATTTTTTAACGCGACGAATCTGACATCAAGACAACCGGACCTCAGTCAAACGCATGCGTTCTTTTCTCGCGGGATTACCGCGCCAGCGTGACCTTCACGTAAAGATCGCTATTGGTCGGTAATCACGTGATGCGGCCAAACTTCCTGTTTAACTTTATTCCCGAAATGTGATAAATACAACGCGTGAGGGACTTTTAAGTGCTCTATTCAGGTGATAAATTTGTTCCAATATGCGCACGTATGTTAACGATTCATGTTTCTTGAGATTTCTGACTGACAATCGTGTGTTTGATGCGAGTGGCCGCCGAAAGCTGCACGCCAGCATGTCTGCTTCCAGTAGCTCGATACAAGCTGACCGATCGAACACGATTCGTAATTTTCTTCCCGCAGATGTGGAGCACAAGATTCAAATCTTGTGTGACGGGTTCGACGCGTTTGTGTTGGAGGAGTCTTTTCACCATGCAGCTAAAGAGCAGCGAGTTTCAGGTTTTGTTCACCAATGGACTGAACGAACTAGCAGGTGAGACGCAATTAAGGAAATTCGGGCGACGTTTGACTATTCCACACAATATAACAAATTTACTGTGGTGGACCGTCAGGGCTTTCTAGGCCTTCTCTGCTGGCCAAAAAATATCAGAATCACAGACTGATGTTATTTAATTATATTTTATTAACTCACTCACATGCGGTATCGAACCGCTGAAGATGGAGGACACCGATTCGCTGTGGTGACCCCTTGAATGGAAAAGTCGAAATCATCGTGGCTACAAACAAAAGAAAGTACTCTCTATTTATTGCAAAGAATCTGGGTTTGGCTACTCCCTATTCACATGAGAATGAAGGCTAAGGGAAAGTCAGGTTTCCAGTCTTTTGGCAAGGACATGTTTACAGTGTGCATTCACTGTGCCTCGGAATAAAAAGTTTTACTTGTGGGAACGCTGCCAGGACTGATGTCAGTGTGTGTGAATAATCCAAGACAGATTTGAGATGTAGGGATTCGTCGAGAAGGAGTGGAACACCCCGCGGGGTCAGCGCACCGTTTGATTCTCTTCACAATACAAGGGAACTCGTCAGATAGACACATGAGTCAGGATCGTCAACTCCTTTCTCAGTCCAGTCACTCCTTCATTTTGGCCTCCAGGAAGTTCTGGATTTTTTGAAAGTTCTCCTCTTGCTGAACAAGCGACTCCAGGAGGATGCCCATCGGAGATCTTTTCAGGCCGGCACACTCGATTTTATTCTCCAGTTTATTCTTCATGTTGCGGAGGCGAAAAGAAGAATGGGCCAGTATCACTGGAAAAAAAGTGCATGCATATCTTTTTTTAATGGATTTTTCTCCAATCCCACATACTATCTTTTTTTTCTCCATTGATAAAACCAACGCAGTGATTCCCAACCACTGCGGCATGACCGACTTTGAACTGAAAGCAATTCCACTCGATCGTAATAAAATATTTAATTTTAATTTGCCAGTGCCTTGCCTCAATAAAGGTTGGGAAACACTGATTCAATACAAACAACTGTCTGAGACTTACAGATGAGCGGTAAAGTGATTGCGATCATGAACACCATGACACTCCCTAGAATGGAGATCAACACGTAGCTGGCCACCAAAACCGCAATCAAAAAAGCTGTGGGCTTGTGCTTTTTGAAGGTCCCGATGACGCTTCTGTTATCTGCCGCCCACACCCAGCCCAGAAAGACTCCTGACACCAACGCCATGGCGGTGAACATTCCCAGAGGGTTCAGAAAACTGCAGGACAAAAGGACAGGAAGGACACTGCGGCTCAGTTCTTTCGGTTAAATAACGAGCTGATTTGAATTTGGTGGCGAGCACAGCCAAGTGGTGAAGATGAGTCATTACAACAACAAACCGACAAACGACACTGCCTGTTGGGAATGTTAGAGTTCCTGCTAAAATTGCAATCTCAATTGGAAAAAGAATAGAGGTTAAAGGTCGCTGTTGTGTTCACAAGTAAGGACAGCAACTGTTGACTTATAGACGCCAATGATGGACTCTTTGTCACCATCTACAGCAAAGATGCTGTTGTGGATAAATAAACGTGTTGCGTGTCTGTCATTGATGGCTTTACACGAACAGCTGACTAAATATATGACTTAACGAGCACCGTCACCACAAATTGGGTAAACAGCATGACAGACCATTGCTATACAGTATTGAGCAAGACTTTTTTGCCTCACCGGCGTTGACTTCAGCAAAGCTCGCATGAGGATGACTTAAAGGACAACCGAAGCCTCCGGACAAGTTGTGTCCATCATTTGTAAAATCAATTCAAATGACTTCTACTGAGCGTATTTCACAAAGATTCCACCGTGTTGAGCTATATTTTAGGTTTTAAGACTCGCGCTGAATATTCAGGATGTCTTGTTTTCGAGTTGATGACGTCACGTCTGGAACGCCCCTGACCGAGAAAGCGACACACTATGCATTTTGGGTACTTTGTTTGGTCTGAAATCTTCGTGTTGATGGCGAAATCGTCAGCTTGGGCGCCATCTTTTGCATTTTCTGGGACGCTACATTGCTGTCATTGACAGCTCGAATTGATATGGGAGGACTCCTTTCATCGATGGCAAATATTTATGCTTTCCTCTTCAGAACTATTTGAATTATAGTCATAACTGGATGAGTAACAAGAAAGCATCTTCCCCCGAATCTGAAGCCATTGTTTTGATACTCGATCATGGCAAGATGTCCTGGCATGGCGTCACGAACAAGGGGGCGGGACTTTCTGAAACTGCATCTGCGCGGTCATTTTGAAGTAGTTTTGGGACATTTTAAGTCAGTTTTATTGGTGTTTTGCATTTGACGAAAAATATCAGCCCGCATGTTTTGGGTATTATAGATGCTATAAAACGTGTTTCCGATGTCAGTTAGATAACAAAAAATGGTGTCGGTTGTCCTTTAATGTCTTGTACAAAACTGCCCCTAACACAATCTTCGGTATGATTACAAAATCCAATTATACTCCAAACAATCTGTCCAAGACAGTGCTCTGCCATATGAGATTTAAGCAAAGTGACAAATTATGCATATTCGTGGTAATTTCATGCATAGCACGGTGCAAAATGTGGTTATCTTGTCTGCCTCGTAGTCAAGAGAGCCAGATTTGGATTCCTGTACTTTGGTTGGGTTTTCTGCAGAAGTTTTGGATTCCACTCACAATCCAAAACATTCCTGTTATAATTCAAGTGGATGAAATAAAGGATGTATTTATAATAATGACCATAGTTTATGTCGTGGCATCTGAGAGGTATAAATCTAATCATCTTGAATGTTTTTTCTTTGATGATGATGATTATTATTATTAATAAGTATTATTAATTAGTATTATTTCCTTTGGCAACCATTCACCAAAAAGTGACCCTCCCTCCCCCAAAAAATATTTGCGTCAATCTGAGCATAAAATATATTTTTTTCAAAGTCAGGTTTCCACCTGGCGTCCTGTCAACCCAGCCCAATCGGCATGGAAGTGACGACAGAGAAGAATATTGATGGCTGCAGCTGTCATCACAAAACAAACAAAAAAACTTGGCATGGCGTTTAATATTTCCTTGTTGGGAGTTCAGCAATTAGATCATCATAAACGCATTAGTGACATAGTTGATTGATTCCACGATATAGCAGATGCAACGTTACTTACCCGACAATCAGGAAAACTAAAATAGAAACGGCCAGATAATTAGTTTGATAGTAGAGCAAGTTGCTAACAACTCTGTTATTCCATTTCGCCATAAAAAAATATCAGAATCACAGACTGATGTTATTTAATTATATTTTATTAACTCACTCACATGCGGTATCGAACCGCTGAAGATGGAGGACACCGATTCGCTGTGGTGACCCCTTGAATGGAAAAGTCGAAAGGAAAAGAACTCACAGCAAAATGTGTCCACTCCAGTGCCAGGGTTTTTGTCATTGTCAGTCGAATTATTGGACCCACAGAATATTGAATTTTAGGACTACATAAACATTTAATACAGCGTTAGAAACCCTAGCCTCTCTTCTTTCATCAAGTGTTCATTCCTAAAATATATCGATCTTGAGTTATCTGAGCTTGAAATGGGTGCATCTATACAATATACAACACATACATATTGATTTTATATATGTTGTCCTTGAAATCTTGCTTCCAGATTTGTTTTTGTTTTTTTATTTCAACATTGAACCGACTACTTAAGAATACTGCGTTATTTCAGGTGAGCTGGATCGTGTGAATCACGTGATTGAAACTAAGGAAAGTTGACGGGTAGCTCGTGATATGTAAAACGATAAGGGGGGTGAACTATAAAGTTATTTTGACTCATCTGTGCAGACGCTGCCCAACTTATGAACGAGAAACGTTCCGCGCGGTCGTTCGTGAGGTGAATTTGGTTGTAAGTTGCTTGTGCTATATTTTGTATGGAATGTATGTTTAAAGGACAACCGACATCACTTTTTTGGTTCCTAACTGACATCAAAAAAACGTTTTATAGCATCTAAAATACCCAAAATATGCAGGCTGATATTTTTAGTCAAATGCAAAACACCAATAAAATTGACTTAAAGTGTTGACTTATTGGTGTCCAGAATCTGGTTTGTTGGGAACGTCTGGCTGAATCCCCTGTCAGAAGGAGTTTCAACTCCCACCTCCGGCAGAACTATACACATGTCCCGGGGGAGGTGGGGGACATTGAGACCATGTTCCGTACCTCCCTTGCTGAGGCGGCAAATCAGAGTTGTGGCCGTAAAGTGGTTGGTGCCTTTCGTGGCGGCAACCCCCGTACTCGCCGGTGGACACCAGTAGTAAGGGATGCCGTAAAGCTGAAGAAGGAGTCCTATCGGGCCTATATAGCCTGTGGGACTCCTGAGACAGCTGACAGGTGTCGATTAGCCAAGCGGAATTCAGCCTCGGTGGTCGCCGAGGCAAAAACACGGGCATGGGAAGAGTTCGGTGAGGCCATGGAAGCCGACTTCCGGACTGCTTCGAGGAAATTCTGGTCCACCATCCGGCGTCTCGGGAGGGGAAAGCAGTGCACCACTAACACTGTATAGTGAGAGTGGGGCGCTGCTGATCTCGACTCAAGACGTTGTGAACCGGTGGGCAGAGTACTTCGAAGTGGGCAGAGTACTTCGAAGACCTCCTCAACTCCACCAACACGCCTTCCTTGGAGGAAGCAGTGTCTGAAGTCACCAAGGTGGTTAAAAAGCTCCTCGGTGGCAAGGCCCCAAGGGTGGATGAGATCCGACCGGAGTTCCTAAAGGCTCTGGATGTTGTGGGGCTGTCCTGGCTGACATGCCTCTGCAACATTGCGTGGTCATCGGGGGGAGTGCCTCTGGATTGGCAGATCGGGGTGGTTGTCCCCCTTTATAAAAAGGGGTGACTGGGGGGTGTGTTCCAACTACAGAGGGATCACACTCCTCAGCCTCCCTGGAAAGGCCTATTCAGGGGTCCTAGAGGGGCGGGTCCGTCGGAAAGTCGAGCCTCAGATTGAGGAGGAACAGTGTGGTTTTCGTCCCGGCCGCGGAACAGTGGACGAGCTCTACACCCTTAGCAGGGTCCTCGAGGGTGCATGGGAATTCGCCCAACCAGCCTACATGTGCTTTGTGGACTTGGAGAAAGCGTTTGACCGTATCCCTCGTGGAGTTCTGTGGGGGGTGCTTCGGGAATATGGGGTACAGGAGCGCCTGATACAGGCCGTTCGTTCCCTATACGACCGATGTCAGAGTCTGGATCGCATTGCCGGCAATAAGTCGGAATAGTTTCCAGTGAGGGTTGGGCTCCGCCAAGGCTGCCCTTTGTCACCGATTCTGTTCATAACCTTTATGGACAGAATTTCTAGGCGCAGCCGAAGCGTTGAAGGTTTCCGTTTTGGTGGCCTCAGTATAGCATCTCTGCTTTTTGCAGATGATGTGGTACTGTTGGGGCCTTCAAGTGGAGCTCTCCAACTCTCGCTTGAGCGTTACGCAGCCGAATACGAAGCGGTTGGGATGAGAATCAGCACCTCCAAATCTGAGACAATGGTTCTCAGTCGGAAAAGAGTGGAGTGCCCTCTCTGGGTCGGGGAGGAGATTTTGCCTCAAGTGGAGGAGTTTAAGTATCTGGGTGTCTTGTTCATGAATGAGGGTGTAAGGGAGCGAGAGGTCGACAGGCGGATCGGTGCGGCGTCTGTGATGCGGACTTTGTACCGATCTGTCGTGGTGAAGAAGGAGCTGAGCCACAACGCAAAGCTCTCAATCTACCGGTCGATCTACTTCCCAACCCTCATCTATCACGAGCTATGGGTTGTGTCCGAAAGAATGAGATCCCGGATGCAAGCGGCCGAAATGAGCTTTCTCCGTCGGGTGTCCGGGCTCTCCCTTAGAGATAAGGTGAGAAGCTCGGTCATCCGGGAGGGGCTCAAAGTCGAGCCGCTTCTCCTCCACATCGAGAGGAGGCAGATGAGGTGACTTGGGCATTTGATTAGGATGCCCCCGGGACGCCTCCCTCGTAAGGTGTTCCGAGCATGCCCCACTGGCAGGAGACCCCGGGGACGACCCAGAACACGCTGGAGAGACTATGTCTCCCATCTGGCATGGGAACGCCCCGGGCTCCGCCAGGACGAACTAGAAGAAGTGGCTGGGGAGAGGGAAGTCTGGGCTTCCCTACTGAAGCTGCTGCCCCCGCGACCCGACCCCGGATAAGCGGTAGAATCACATTTCTGCCAATTTTTGTTGCCAGGATCAGAAATCTACCTGGACACCTCACAAATAAGGGTCGATCAAACTGTCGGCTTAACTCCAAATCCGATTGGTTAAAGTTTAACCAATCGGATTTGGAGTTGGCAACACCAAGGCCTTTGATCAAGCCTTTCCTGGCTAACGCTACCCTCTAGTTGACTTGTAGTCAATCATGCCACACTTTTTATATGTGTCGCAGTCGGAGCTGGAGCTGCAGTAAAGGTTGTGTCATCATCAATTAGTTATTAAGGGTTGAATTGATTCAGACGTAGCACTACTGAAGGCCTCGCTGTCAAATGCACGGCTTGACACTGCAAATATATGAATGGATTTGTCTACAAGTACACCCTTCCCGTTTTTTTTGGGTGTTTTACCTTGTCAGAAACATTTAAAAAGAACCACCATGAGTTGAGAATAGCCGGCGGTGCTGTACGGGACCTGTTGTCTGGAAAGCAACCTGAAGATGTGGATTTTGCCACCACCGCTACACCTGACGAGATGAAGCGGATGTTCCAAGATGCGGGCATCAGAATGATCAACAATAAAGGAGAGAAGCATGGGACGATTACCGCAAGAGTAAGTCTATGTATTCAACATGCCCCAAATGAACGTTTGGTATGCATTCAGCGGACTTCGGGTTCTCACGATGACATGTTTTTTTGTGGATCTTGTCCAGCTTCACAATGAGAATTTTGAAGTGACTACACTGCGGGTGGATGTGCAGACAGACGGCCGCCACGCCGAAGTGGAGTTCACCACCGATTGGGAGAAAGATGCTGAGAGAAGAGACCTGACAATCAACTCCATGTTTTTAGGTTGAATGGCCTCTTCATGCTCTTGAATGTCCGTTCCGCGTTCCTGTCTCTCTTTTATTGACTTGTGTTCCTTTTGTAGGTCTCGATGGCACGTTATACGACTATTTCAAAGGATACGAGGACCTCCGCAACCGAACGGTCCGCTTTGTTGGCAGTGCAGAACAAAGAATCCAAGAGGACTACTTAAGAATACTGCGTTATTTCAGGTGAGCTGGATCGTGTGAATCATGTGATTGAAACTAAGGAAAGTTGACGGGTTGCTCGTGATATGTAAAACGATAAGGGGGATGAACTATAAAGTTATTTTGACTCATCTGTGCAGACGCTCCCCAACTTACGAACGAGATACGTTCGTGTGGTGAATTTGGTCGTAAGTTGCTTGTGCTATATTTTGTATGGAATGTATGTTTAAAGGACAACCGACATCACTTTTTTGTTTCCTAAGTGACATCAGAAAAACGTTTTATAGCATCTAAAATACCCAAAACACGCAAGCTGATATTTTTAGTCAAATGCAAAACACCAATAAAATTGACTTAAAGTGTCCAAAATCTGCAAGAAATTGAGCTGCGAATTGGGCATTTTCAGAAAGTGACGTCTCCTGACAAGTTGTGTTCATAATTTGTAAAATGGCTTCAAATGACTTCTACTGAGCGTATTTTACAAAGATTCCACGGCATATAGCTATATTCTACGTTTTACGACTTGCGCTGAATATTCCGGAAGTCTTGGTTTTGAGTTGGTGACGAGTCCTCACCCTACGCCACTGAAGGAACGCCCCTGACTGAGAAAGGACATACCTTGCATCACCTCAATGCATTTTGCGTTACTTTGTTTGATCTGAAAACTTCATATTGATCCGTGTTGATGGCGAAATTAGAAGGAAAACACAAATAACGCGATGGTGAATCCTTGTGTGTTGTGACATTTTGATCCCATGTATTATTACACACAGAGCCAATGTATTATTATTACACACAGAGCTTTGTCGCCATCTTCTGCCTGTTTCGGGTGCGACATTGCCTCAAAATGACACGGAATAAATTCTTTAATCGATTGCAAACATTTATGCTTTCCTCTTCAGAACTATTTGATTCATATTCATAACTGGATGAGTAACAAGAAAGCATCTTCTCCGAATCTGAAGCCATTGTTTAGATTCTCGAGCAGAGCAAGACTTCTTGGCGTGACGTCATGTACTGGGGGCGGGACTTTCTGAAAATACCCAATTTGCAGCTCAATTTTTTTGCTGTTTTGGGACACTTTAAGTCATTTTTATTGGTGTTTTGCATTTGACTAAAAATATCAGCCTGCGTGTTTTGGGTATTTTAGATGCTATAAAACGTTTTTCTGATGTCAGTTAGGAAACAAAAAAGTGATGCCGGTTGTACTTTAAGTCAAACACTGAATGGGGAAGTATAAAACACAGACGCTCTAACAGTTGTAAAATAAATTCACACCTACTGTAGTACAACGACATATATCCTTGGGTCTTCAGTAAGCCATTACTTTTTGTTTTGCATCGCGTCCTCCTGGAGCGTCAACTGGGGAAAGGGATTTCCTCCCAGCCCACATATTCTACGTAGCCAATCGTAAGGGAGCTCGGCGCATCAGTGCCTGAACTCGTTGGCAACACTTCGGCATAGCCAGGCGCTGATTGGTCAGCGTTGATGTCCGTCACGTAATCATGAAGCCCTTCAAACCACCATTGCGTCTGCGTGCGTGAAGCACAATACGCAGCTGAGCCCCAAGCGAGCTCGGCCGGAAAAAGGCGCGCCATACAAAATCTAACTGACAGCATCTCTGTCCAAACATTTTTCGTTCATACAGTACCCGCAAAAATGTTCGTATTTTCGTAACTCCAATGTTCGTGAGTTAGGGAGTGTCTGTATTGTCAACAGATTCTACGGCAAGGTGGCTCTGAATCCCGATGAGCACGAGCCTCAGACCCTAGAGGCTATTCGAGCCAACAGCAGCGGCCTGGCGGCCATTTCAGGAGAGCGCATATGGGTGGAGCTGAAAAAGATTGTCATCGGCCACCACGCCGCTCAACTGCTGGAGATGATGTATAGCTTGGGGTTGGCCCGTTACATCGGTGAGACGTACTGTTTTGGTAGTAGTCGTAATAAGATTTATTGTTTGTATTTTACAAATGTTATGATGACCCGATGATCAAACAAAGTGCAAACGTTTGCTATGCGGCTGCTCGTGAAATTACAGTATTTTGCATTGGATAAGGTGCAGCCAAAAGTCTCGCGTTTCCTCCAAAAGATGACGCTGGGCCTGATATGCAGGTGCACCTTAAATGTGAAGTCATATTGAGCCACAACAGGTCTCTCAACGACTGTCAGTAGCCGCTGACTCTGTTTCCCTCCCCCGTCGAAGAATTCGTGCGCGGTTGTCCATGCTGGCATATATAAAACGGCGTTTCATTTCAATAATCTCTTAAAGGACAACCGACGTCTCCGGACAAGTTGTGTCCATAATTTGTAAAATGGCTTCAAATGACTTCTACTGAGCGTATTTTAAAAAGATTCAACCGCATATAGCTATATTTTACGTTTTAAGACTCACGCTGAATATTCCGGAAGTCTTGTTTTTGGGTTGGTGACGAGTCCTGACCCTACTTCACTGAAGGAACGCCCCTGACTGAAAAAAGGACACATTGTAGCAGTCCTTCCATCACGTCAATGCATTTTGCTGTACTTGTTTGGTCTGAAAACGTTGTGTTGCAGATTTGCAGATTTTGGACACTAAAGGACAACCGACGTCTCCGGACAAGTTGTGTCCATAATTTGTAAAATGGCTTCAAATGACTTCTACTGAGCGTATTTTACAAAGATTCCACCGCATATAGCTATATTTTACATTTTAAGACTTGCGCTGAATATTCCGGAAGTCTTGTTTTTGAGTTGGTGACGAGTCTTCACCCTACGTCACTGAAGGAACACCCCTGACTGGAAAAACGGACACATTGTAGCAGTCCTTCCATCACGTCAATGCATTTTACTGTACTTTTGTCTGAAAACGTTGTGTAGGACCAAAAAGAAGCAGAAGAGGGCGACAAAGCTCCATGTAAGGAATTTATCAGCCTGTGGAAACGGGCTGATTAATTCATCACACAGAGCTTGGTCGCCATTTTCTGCCTTTTTTGGGTGCGACATTTCCCACCCCTGATGCCTCAAAATGATCCAGAATAAATTATTTAATCAATTGCAAACATGTATGCTTTCTTCTTCAGAACGATTTGAATCATATTCATAACTGGATGAGTAACAAGAAAGCATCTTCTCTGAATCTGAAGCGATTGTTTTGATTCTCAAGCAAGGCAAGACGTCTTGCCGTGACACCACGAACATGGGGGCAGGACCTTCTGAAACTGGCCACTTCCGGTTTCAAATTGAAGTACTTTTTAGACACTTTAAGTCATTTTTATTGGTGCTTTGAATTTGACTAAAAATATCATTGCGTGTTTTGGGTATTTTAGATGCTATGAAACATTTTTCTGATGTCAGTTAGGAAACAAAAAAGTGATGTCGGTTATCCTTTAAAATTACTTCGCAATGTGAATTTTTTCACAATGTTTCCAATTTTTTTTTTCCGTTTTTGCTAATGAGAATTTGGCATTTTTGCTTGTTTTTGCATTTCGTGTGTCAAGAAAAACAAAATTGGTTCATTTAAAAAATATTCCATGAAATCTTCAAATGAATATAAAAATTTTCAAGTCGGAAGATTGGTCATCTCTGAAAATGTGTATTTATGATTTTTATATTATTTAGATTATTTTGATCAACTCTTACAAAACCCTACATATTAAAATATTTTTGAGTTCATAAAAATGGAGAAAATACCACACATTTTACTATTCTGCAATTTCTATTTTGGGAAAAAAAGGAAAATTATGGTGAAACTTGACTATTTTGTTGACATTGCCTTTATTGCAGCACCGTCCATCTAATGCATGCACAACATAACCCCAGCCTCACCTTTAGCACCTAATAATAATAATAATAATAAATTTAATAAATCCTTTGTCACGTCTCATCCAATGATCCAATCGCTTTTCGTTTTGTTTTCTCTGGTACACAAGATGGGTTGTCATCTTCATGGTGGTTTTTAGTTTCATAAATCCTTTTTACATCCTCTTTGCTGTGACTTGATCTCAGCGTGCGTGATGACGCATTTTCTGTGAAAGAGTCAGATGGGCTCCTTGCTCTTTTTTTTTGAGCTTCCCAATCCCCCGTCACGAATGGCGGAGATTCACAGGACTATAACGGATGAGTGAGTTCTTCACTTCAAACCAAATCACGGCCGTCTGTTCCCCGTGCGCCCTCAGGTTTACCCCCCGAGGGCAACGTGGATGAGATGAAGCGGGTGTGGCAGAACGCCAAAGGTCACTCCCCCAAAGCCATGACTGTCCTCGCGGCTCTCTGCCACCGCTCGGAGGAAGTGGACAGGATGGACCTGCGACTCAAAGTGTCCAGGGAAGAGAAGACCCTTGCTCTCTTTCTGGTCAAATACAGACGAGCTCTCTGCAAGAACGGCGACCACCAAGACGGGTTGAAAAACTTCACCGATTTCATCATCGACGTAAGTTTTATCGTCTTGGTCGTTCCTGGCTCATTCGCGAATGGCTTTGCGCTTGTGTCATCGACGTGTTGCTTCATTTCATCTTTTGGCTTACTCACAAACTCGTATGCCAACATTGCCGAAATGTGCCATCTTCAAATCTCCCTGTCGGCTGGGCCATGGATTATTATTATTTTTCTTATTATTATTATCCAGCCATCCATTTTCCGTACCGCTTATTTTGTTATTATTATTATTATTATTAGGAGTAGTATTATTCATAAAAAACATGTTCAGGTGTTTATTTATGTATGGATTTACTTGTTGTACATTAATTTTCTTGTTTATTTACTTATTGGTTTACTTATTTACATATATATTTACTTATTTACCTATTTATGTACATATTTTGTTATTTATTTACTCACTTGGTTATTTATTTATTACATATTTATTTATTTAGTTGCTTATTTAATTGTGGATGCATTTTTTTCAGATTTCTATACTTATTTGTGTGGTTGTTTATTAGTTTAATTATTTGTTTACACATTGATGTACTAATGTTTGTTTGTTTGTTTGTTTTTTATTTGCGTATTGTTTATTTGTTTATTTGTCAATGTATTTAGGTACGTATTTATGTTTATTAGTTTAATTATTTATGTATTTGTTTATGTATTTGTGTACTTATTTGTGTTTGTTTATTTGCTTATTATTATTTTTGGTTTATTTAGTTATGTCTTAATTTGTTTATTTTACTTATTTGTGTGTTCAATTGTTTATTTGCTTATTTATGTATTTGTTTATTTGACCAATTTGTGTTTGTTTACTAATTTATTTACCAATTTGTTTGTGTCATTAGTTTACTTAGTTATGTTTGTTTTTGTTTGGTTGTTTATTTACTTATTTATGTGTTTTATTTTGAGATTTGCATATTTTGGACACTTTAAAGGACAACCGACGTCTCCGGACAAGTTGTGTCCATAATTTGTAAAATGGCTTCAAATGACTTCTACTGAGCGTATTTTACAAAGATTCTACCGCATATAGCTATATTTTACGTTTTAAGACTCGCGCTGAATATTCCAGAAGTCTTGTTTTTGAGTTGGTGACGAGTCTTCACCCTACGTCACTGAAGGAACACCCCTGACCGAAAAAAGGACACATTGTAGCATTCCTTCTATCACGTCAATGCATTTTACTGTACTTTTGTCTGAAAATGTCGTGTAGGACCAAAAAGAGGCAGAAGAGGGCGACAAAGCTCCATGTAAGGAATTTATCAGCCTTTGGAAACGGGCTGATTAATTCCTCACACGGAGCTTGGATGCCATTTTCTGCCTTTTCTTGGGTGCGACATTCCCCCCCCCCCCTGATGCCTCAAAATGATCCAGAATAAATTCTTTAATCAATTGCAAACATGTATGCTTTCTGCTTCAGAACGATTTGAATCATATTCATAACTGGATGAGTAACAAGAAAGCATCTTCTCTGAATCTGAAGCCATTGTTTTGATTCTCAAGCAAGGCAAGACGTCTTGCCGTGACATCACGAACAAGGGGGCGGGACCTTCTGAAACTGGCCACTTCCGGTTTCAAATTGAAGTACTTTTTAGACACTTTGTCATTTTTATTGGTGCTTTGAATTTGACTAAAAATATCATTGCGTGTTTTGGGTATTTTAGATGCTATGAAACATTTTTCTGATGTCAGTTAGGAAGCAAAAACGTGATGTCGGTTATCCTTTAAAATTACTTTGCAATGTGAATTTTGTCACAATGTTTCCAATTTTTTTCCGTTTTTGCTAATGAGAACATTTGGCATTTTTTGCTTGTTTTTGCATTTAGTCTGTCAAGAAAAACAAAATTGGTTCATTTAAAAAAAATCCATGAAATCTTTGAAGGAATATAAACATTTTCAAGTCGGAAGATTGGTCATCTCTGAAAATGTATATTTATGATTTTTATATTATTTTGATCAACTCTTACAAAACCCTACATATTAAAATATTTTTGCGCTCATAAAAATGGAGAAAATACCACACATTTTACTATTCTGCAATTTCTATTTTGGGAAAAAAAGGAAAATTATGGTGAAACTTGACTATTTTGTTGACATTGCCTTTATTGCAGCACCGTCCATCTAATGCATGCACAACATAACCCCAGCCTCACCTTGAGCACCTAATAATAATAATAATAAATTTAATAAATCCTTTGTCACATCTCATCCAATGATCCAATCGCTTTTCGTTTTGTTTTCTCTGGTACACAAGATGGGTTGTCATCTTCATGGTAGTTTTTAGTTTCATAAATCCTTTTTACATCCTCTTTGCTGTGACTTGATCTCAGCGTGCGTGATGACGCATTTTCTGTGAAAGAGTCAGATGGGCTCCTTGCTCTTTTTTTTTGAGCTTCCCAATCCCCCGTCACGAATGGCGGAGATTCACAGGACTATAACGGACGAGTAAGTTCTTCACTTCAAACCAAATCACGGCCGTCTGTTGCCCGTGCGCCCTCAGGTTTACCCCCCGAGGGCAACGTGGATGAGATGAAGCGGGTGTGGCAGAACGCCAAAGGTCACTCCCCCAAAGCCATGACTGTCCTCGCGGCTCTCTGCCACCGCTCGGAGGAAGTGGACAGGATGGACCTGCGACTCAAAGTGTCCAGGGAAGAGAAGACCCTTGCTCTCTTTCTGGTCAAATACAGACGAGCTCTCTGCAAGAACGGCGACCACCAAGACGGGTTGAAAAACTTCACCGATTTCATCATCGACGTAAGTTTTATCGTCTTCGTCGTTCCTGGCTCATTCGCGAATGGCTTTGCGCTTGTGTCATCGACGTGTTGCTTCATTTCATCTTTTGGCTTACTCACAAACTCGTATGCCAACATTGCCGAAATGTGCCATCTTCAAATCTCCCTGTCGGCTGGGCCATGGATTATTATTATTTTTCTTATTATTATTATCCAGCCATCCATTTTCCGTACCGCTTATTTTGTTATTATTATTATTATTATTAGGAGTAGTATTATTCATAAAAAACATGTTCAGGTGTTTATGTATGGATTTACTTGTTGTACATTAATTTTCTTGTTTATTTACTTATTGGTTTACTTATTTACATACATATTTACTTTACTTATTTACCTATTTATGTACATATTTTGTTATTTATTTACTCACTTGGTTATTTATTTATTACATATTTATTTATTTAGTTGCTTATTTAATTGTGGATGCATTTTTTTCAGATTTCTATACTTATTTGTGTGGTTGTTTATTAGTTTAATTATTTGTTTACACATTGATGTACTAATGTTTGTTTGTTTGTTTTTTTATTTGCGTATTGTTTATTTGTTTATTTGTCAATGTATTTAGGTACGTATTTATGTTTATTAGTTATTTATGTATTTGTTTATGTATTTGTGTACTTATTTGTGTTTGTTTATTTGCTTATTATTATTTTTGGTTTATTTAGTTATGTCTTAATTTGTTTATTTTACTTATTTGTGTGTTCAATTGTTTATTTGCTTATTTATGTATTTGTTTATTTGACCAATTTGTGTTTGTTTACTAATTTATTTACCAATTTGTTTGTGTCATTAGTTTACTTAGTTATGTTTGTTTTTGTTTGGTTGTTTATTTACTTATTTATGTGTTTTATTTTGTTTTATTGACTTGCTCCCATGTCAGTGTCACCTCTAGAGGGCGATAAAGTAGCACTAATATTGGAGTGCTGAGATGTTGCTTCTGCAACGCTTTGGGATTCCTGCTTAGAATACAAGTCAGTGATCAAAAAGAAGATCCTCTGATGATTATATTGGGGTTATTTAATTTATTTTGTTGACTCAAGAAAGGGGTGGCACAGTGAAAGATAAGTTTTGCGCGTTTGCCTCGCAGTGTAGAGGTGCTGGGTTTGATTCTTGTGCCGACCCTCCTGTGTGGAGTGTGTTCTCCATGTGCTTGCATGGCTTTTCTCCGGGTACTTCTGCTTCCTCCCACAATTCCAAAAAATGTGCGGCAAGCTGATTGAACACTCGAAAATTTTCCAAAGTGTGTGAGTGACTGCGGATAGTTCGACATCTTTGTGTGCCTTGCAATTGGCTGGCAACCGGGTGACGGTGTTCCGCTCACACTCCCCAAAGAAGACCCCCCGCGACCCGCAAAGTCAGTGTGATTTTTTTTTTTTTTTTTTTTTTTTTTTTTTTTTTTTTTTGGTGTACTACTTTTAATTGCGTTGAAAAGTTGCATCCGTCACGCACTTGACATCTGATTCTGTCTCGTATGCTTGCATCGCATGCGTTTTACTGACTGAATCCTGTGACTGGCTCGACAGAGTCGCGAACTGGATACTCGCATGAAAGTGAACGAGCTGCTCAAGTATCAGGGTGAGCACAAGCTGCTGGCCCAACTGAACCTTTGGACCGTCCCTCGCTTCCCCATCAGCGGACACGATCTCCGGAAAATGGGCGTCACCACGGGTAAGGAGATCGGGGATACTTTACAGAAACTGCGCCACATCTGGAAGAAAAGTCATTATCAGATGGACAAAGAAGAGCTTCTCAGTTACGTGCAGTCCTGAGGTGCCGACACACGTCTCTGAGTCGAGCGTCCGGTTTGGACTCCGGCAAATCATGTCGCCATCTTGGCATTGCTTGCAGTGCACCCCCACGGATGAATTCGCTTTCATTCTAAATGCCACCAAAGCAGCTTTTTACATCTGCATGAAATGGAGGATCCTAAAATGTGTGGGTTAGCATGGGTTGTTTTCAATGTTGGAGCATCATTGTCCACTTTTATTTTTCCAGACAAGGCACATTTTCCACTTTAGGCCTTACATCCAACACACGCCTGTATTTAATTGTGCTCGATATAATCTAACTTTAAACTGGTCCGTAGGGCGAAATTTTTGGAGGCCCGCTGCTGTACAACAATAGTGACCAGACAAACACCCATATCATGTATTTTGTTTTCTTACAAACATTGTTTTGTGAGAAGGTGGGGCTGGCTACAACTAAGTGGAATTAGAACATCCTAGACCCAATGCGACTCGACCTTTTCCCCTGCCATAATGTGTTTCAGCATTAAAAAAAAAGCCGCAATCCACCAAGTGTCTCGTGTTCTTCAAGCAACAGTGACCTGGAGCTAAAGACTGCCACAATCATTTTTTATCATTGAAACCAAAACTAAAATCGCTTCATTATATACGCAACATATTTCAAAAAGATCAAAGTAGAAATCAGTGTTGGAACGTCAGGGCATGCCAGGCCTTCTCTGCTGGCCTAGAAATACTTGAATTACAGACTGATAATTATATTTGGTCCATAAATTCTTCTTAAATAATTCCAATTTGTCTTTCAGCTTCCTTTTTTTGCTTTTCTTTCCCCTGTTGTGACGCTTCCAGATGTGTGTTTTTGTATTGAAGCATCATTTAACCAATCACATTTCAGCCATGATTTGTTACCATGGTGAGGAATCTACCCGTACGCCTTCACCATCAGTTCTGCAGGCCTTGTAGCATCAAATAAATGTCCAACAGTTGATTTAACCAATCCGATTTTCCCAGTTGGCCTTGTGGCAGGCCTTGTTTCCTGGCTCACGCTGCCCTCTTGTAGTCAATAACACCACACTTTTTACATGAGTCGCAGCTGTAGCTGCAGTGAAGGTTGTATAGTCGTCAAATAATTAAGGGTTGGATTGATTCAGACGGAGCACTACTGAAGGCCCTTGTGTCAAAGGCACGACTCATCACTGGTAGAAAAGTGTTGTTTCATGAAACCTGAGTACCACACACAAAGGTTGGAGAATCATATGCTACTCCAAAATATATTTTATCTAATAATTCCTCATAAATGTCATTTCCCACACACTCCCTCCTTCTTTATTGAGAAGAAACGTGGATGAAATGTAATCATGAATCTGTCATTTATGAAAGCCCCCAGTGGCATTTATTAGTATTCCTTGAATCACGGGTGCTTGTTGTTGAATTAATTGAGCCCAGTTTGTCAACAAAGAGAAAACGGAAAAGATGAGGCATGGTTAAGGGAGTGGGGCAGAAGCGATAAAGTGAAACACTGAGTGATTTTCAAGTAAACAAAGGGGAATGAACAATGTTCCAATGAAAATGTTCCATCTCGCCAACTCGGGCATGCAACGTAAATAGCAAAATAAATAATTGATCGCCAACTGCATTCGTTGTCAATTTTCCTCTGTGCTGAATAATTGAAGGTGATATTGTTTTCGGCTGGATTATGCCCACCTTCCTATTGACCTTCACCATTGGATATTTCTTCAGATTCTATGTGTCAGACATTTCTTTGGATTTTTGCTCCCTGTAATAAATATGATGGACTTAAACCAGACGTGTCCAAAGTCCGTCGCGGGGGCCAAATGCAGCCCGTGGTCAATTTTCATCCGGCCCGGAGCCTCCAACATAAAATCAATAACATCTGGCCTGCATGTAGAGTGAATACTTCCGGGTAGAGTGAACGCTGGCGCGAATGGCTGCCGCTGCTCAAAAAATCCCGTAAAGTCTCCTTGAGAGTTTTGAAAGGCGCTTAGAAATTAAATGTATTACTATTTTATTATTATTATTATTATTATTATTATTATTATTATTATACATTGGGAAGTAGTGCTGTTACATGAGTCATTGAATGAGCACCCCGATTTTCTAAAACTGCAATTCTCTATGTTTAAAAAAAATCTAAAATGGCAACAATCAACAAAAGAACAATTACCGGTACTTCTGTTCAACAGTTACAAAAAAGTTAGTGTTAAAAAAAAGTGCAGTTAAGTAAAATTTCAATTCAGTGTTGATATTCATGCTTCAAATGAACCAAAAAACATCCTTAAGATGGCGGCCTGGTAGTCAAGTGGTTAGCACACCGGCTTCACAGTGCCGGTTCGCATCCCGGTCTGGCCTCCCTGTGTGGAGTCTGCATGTTCTCCCGCGTGGGCCTTCTCCGGATCCTCCGGCTTCCTCCCACACTCCAAAAACATGCAAGGCAGGCAGATTGGGCACTCCATCATTGTCCCTAGGTGTGAGAGTGACTGTTGTACGTCTTTGTGTGCCCTGCGACTGGCTGGCAACCAATTCAGGGTGTTCGTATGTATGTATGTATTTAATGTAATGTATTTAATTGTCGCGATATGTAAAGAATGTCCGCCAAGGTTGACCCCCTCCCACTCCCCTTACATTCTTAACACACCAGATGTGCCCCCCTTTGCAAAAGGTTTGGACACTCCTGATCATCATTGGGAAACAGTTGGTCTGCCATATTCATGCGCCAATTATCCATGGAGCACTGACTAATAATCCACCAAGCCAGGTGAAAAATCAATCCCGTTCCGCTTTGACAGCATAGTAGGACAAATAAAATGAATGAAGACCGCCCGTGAAATCAACTTGATGAAGGAGATGTCAGAAATGACTTTTCAAAGTCATATTTACTGTTTCATTGATTGGAAATGGTAAGCTATGATGGATATCATAAATTTGGTTTCATGAAAGACGCCCAAGCAGCCTAAAGTCATTTCAATGCTAATGCCAGAAATAATATATACCGTAAGGCTACGGGAGGGGGGCGGGGGGCAATGAGGTCTTCGTTTTTCTACTTTCGAAGTAATTTCCCAGTTTGATTATAGTCCGGATTTAGATTTTAACCCATTCACTGCCAGATATGCAAAAAATGTGTCCACTCCATTGCCAGTTCATTGTCCCACAGAAAAATGAGTTTTAGGACTACATAAACATGCAATGCAGCATAAGAAACCTTAGACCACAAGTGTCAAAGTCAAGGCCCGGGGGCCAAATTCGGCCAGCCACAAAGCAAATCTAACTTGTGAAATTCCATGATGCTTGCTAAAATCCAAACCAACATTTCATATTTTTGGATGTAAACCACAAGAACAGTCATTATTCCTGACTTCAGATATGAAAACTAGTTATTCATAATTTTTTTTGTGCGCCTCTATATGTAATATGAGTAGGGGATTAAACATTCTGATGGCTTCTCCAAATTCATAACGGCCCTCGAGAGGAAACCATAACTACAATGTGGCTCGTGGCAAATAATGACTTTGACACCCCTGCTTTAGACTCTCTTTGTTCATCAGGGGAAAAAGAGTTAATTCCTAAATTACTGTATGTAGGTCTGCAGTTATCACAGCTTCAATTAGGGGCGGCAGTACAAAATGCAATACAATTCATACATATTGGTTTATACAGGGCTTTAACAAAAGCTGAAGCTGTAACAAAGTGCTAACATGAACAAAAGGCAAATGCTACCCCCCTGTGGAAAGGAAAACAACATTGCCAGAGGCCATGGCCAGCGCTTTATCGGCACCCAAACAAGAAAAAAATCCCAAAAAATTGGGGAGGGGAATCACGCTCAACGTCATATATAGATTCTTGAATGGCAGTGAATTTGTTTTTTTTCCTTTGGAGAACAATTATCAACACTTGTCGATGAGCTACTGTATCTATATTTTAACAAGACATTTTTACTCTCATATGTCAAAAATGTAAAAAAAATGGTTGGCTGCAAGAAAGAACGTCCTGGACATGACAGATAGCTGAGCAAAAAATAAAAGCGCTCATCTATTTCGGTCCCAAAAATGTCAAACGCTATTTCGCCAAAAGAGCTTGACGATGACGCGCTTGCATCTTTTGGTTCTCAGCGCAGTCATCTATTTTTGGAGGAAGGAAATGGCAGCGTGTCGCCACTCGAATCTCCGCTGTTTTGCTTTTATGGGGAACGTTCAAAGGCGTCGGTGAACCTTAAAAGTGAAAGACATCATTTACATTTCAAAGGCCCGACGGCACGCGTTGCTTGTATCAGCGGACTAAAGGTCTTGTCGACAAGCGTTGCCTTTGGAAATAATCGTCCGTGCAGAGAAGCCTCCCGGATGGATCTTGCTTCTTCTGCCCGGGAGGAACTCAGATGCAGTTGCGCTTTTTATCGTTTACATTTGTCCGATTTGGAATTCCAACATTTGTTTCAGCCCTGAAAGAAATCCCCTCAAAACTAAACTGGATGTAATCCTGCTCTGTTCATATCAGTGGCAAGCCGTGTATTTCACACCCAGGCCTTCAGTAGTGCTATGTCTGAATCAATACAACCCTTAAAGGACAACCGACGTCCCCGGACAAGTTGTGTCCATAATTTGTAAAATGGCTTCAAATGACTTCTACTGAGCGTATTTTACAAAGATTCCACTGTATATAGCTATATTTTACGTTTTAAGACTCATGTTGAAGATTCACAAAGTCTTGTTTTAGAGTTGGTGACGAGTCCGTACGTGACGTCACGAAAGGACCACCCACTGACCGTGAAAAGGACTCATTGTCGCATTGTCCTTCCATCACGTCAATGTATTTTGCTGTAGTTGTTTGGTCTGGGGACCTCATGTTGCACCCAAAAGCCGCCAGAGGGCGTCCAAGCGCCATTTAAGAATTTATCAGCCTGTGGAAACGGAGGTGGCCACAGGATGTCGCCATTTTGTGCCTCTTTTTTTGTAAGAGATTGTCCCCCAATGTTGCCTCAAAATGTCCCAAATAAATTCTTTCATCGATTGCAAACATGTATGCTTTGCTCATCAGAACTATTTCAATCATATTCATAACTGGATGTGTAACAAGCAAGCATATTCTCCGAATCTGAAGCCATTGTTTTTATTCAAAAGCAATGCAAGACGTCTTGGCGTGACGTCACAAAATGGGGGCGGGACTTCCAGAAAATGCCCAATTCGCAGCTCAATTTTTTGCAGATTTTGGACACTTTAAGTCATTTTTATTGGTGTTTTGCATTTGATTAAAAATAACATACTGCACGTTTTGGGTATTTTAGATGCTATAAAACGTTTTTCTGGTGTCAGTTAAAATACAAAAAAGTGACGTCGGTTGTCCTTTAAAGGACAGCCAATGCCTCCGGACAAGTTGTGTCCATAATTTGTAAAATCACTTCAAATGACTTCTACTGAGCGTATTTTACAAAGATTCCACGGCATATAGCTATATTTTACATTTTAAGACTCACACTGAATATTCAGGAAGTCTTGTTTTCGAGTTGATGATGATGCCTGACATGCTGTCACAGAGGGAACGCCTCTGACCGAGAAAGCGACACACAATGCATTTTGGGTACTTTGTTTCGTCTGAAAACTTCGTGTTGATCCGTGTTGAAGACGAAATTAGAAGGAAAACACATAAATAACGGGATGGTGAATCGTTGTGTGTTGCACTAAGACTACTATTTGATATGAGCTGACACAAATTCCCAGCAGACAAATCAGCCCATTTCCAACGGAGGTTGGGCGCCATCTTCTGCATTTTCTGGGACGCTACATTGGAGTCCTGACGGCTCAATTGATATGGAAGTACTTCTTTAATCGATTGCAAACATTTATGCATTCCTCTTCAGAACTATTTGAATCATATTCATAACTGAATGAGTAACAGGAAAGCATCTTCTCCGAATCTGAAGCCATTGATTTGATTCTAGAGCAAGGCACGATGTACTAGCGTGATGTCACGAACAAGGGGGCGGGACCTTCTGAAACTCGCCATCCTGAGGTCATTTTGAAGTAGTTTTGGGACATGTTAAGTCATTTTTATTGGTGGTTTCATTTGACTAAAAATATCAGCCTGCGTGTTTTGGGTATTTTAGATGCTATAAAACGTTTTTCTGATGTCAGTTAGGAATGGGGTCGGTTGGCCTTTAATGACTATTTGATGACTCCACAACCTTGACTGCAGCTACAGCTGCAACTGCGACTCATCCAAAATGTGTGGTGTGATTGACTACAAGTCCACTCGAGGGTAGCGTTATCCAGGAAATGGCCAATGGTGTCCACAACTCAAAATGTGATTGGGTTAAATCAACCGTTTGATCGACATTTTTTGATGCTACGAAGCCCGTAGAAAGGATGGTAAAGGCGTCCAGGTCATGTTTTGATCCTGGTAATAATAATGGCTGTAATATTGAAATAGGTGAAAAATTGAAGCGGATTTATACGGGACAGGAAATGTGAGACAATCTCTTTTCGTCAATGAATGCTACAGCTGCGTGTTTGCTTTCAACATTTAGCTTGTAGTAGACGTGCACATTCCACCATGATGTCCCTGATCCACTGCTGACACTTTGATTGTCTCCTCGTTCATCTAGAACTGCTTCATGTCACAAACAGGGTACAGCAGGTGCTGAAGAATGAACAACTCTTTGTCTTTGTCATATTATTTGTTATTTAGTTTTTTGTTGTTGTTTTTGACTTCAAGATGGCGCCACGAGAGTGGCTGCCTTTCCAGCAGCTCCTGTATTTTGTTTTTCTACTTCTTTCTTTCCTTTCCTCGTCCTTTCATAACTTTGCTGGTGTGAAATGTAAATTTCTCCACTGCGAGACAAATAAAGGTACATCCAATCCAAATAGGATTGGTTCAATACGAAAACACACATCTGGAAGCAGCACATAGCAACGAGCAGCCGCCGTTGCGATCACATAATTCGGCATCACTAATGCGACTCGGTTCCACTTTTACTCCCTTTGATTGACAGGTTTCGTGCCCACCACATGTCCGTGACGATGAGCCTGATGGGCTGTTGTGGGCCACACATTGATGAAGCCGTGAAAATTATTTATGTATTTATTTTATTATTAACTTGGTATCATCAGTCCATGTTGCACGTCAACTGTTGGGGCAACATCGTGGATTCGGTGGCCATGACTGCCATCGTTCGCTCGAGTCTACTGATCACCATTGTACACCTGTAACGAGTGGAGTGGGGTGTGCGCGGAAACCCCCCACACCCATGAAAAAATTTGAAATGACCGTTTGAAAAATATGATGAAGGAAAATGTTTATTTTGTGTGTTGTTCAAGTCAACATGTCGCGTGTAAACAACGATAAACACGTGATCGTGGACATCCTCCGGCAAGATAAAAAGTATTCAAGAAATGTAGAAAGCCGTACATCACTTCACCTAGTTCAGACCATTTACGTTTCTATTGCTGGTTTACGCGAGTCGCGCCACAAACAAAGTCTAAATCAAAGGCGATTGATTATCGCGGTAGAAAAGGTCAGTGAAATCTTTGCTACAACATCACAAGACCTAACGTGAGCCAAAAAAAAAACGCAACTCAGGTCAAAATGGACTTATAGTCCATCGCCACATTTCGGTGCACGACAGTCAAGAGTGAAACGGATGAACTTGACGGCATTTTGACACACCCCCTCGAGAAAAAAAATTGAAAAGTCCCCCACAGGATTTTTGACAATGTTTGGACTTATGCCCGTGTTCGCCAAAGGTGTACTACAAATAACGTGTCTCCTTTATTCAGGAATACCAAAAAAGAACGTTGTCATTTCGTTTTTCTACTTTCATTCCTTTCATCACTTTGCTGCTGTGAAATGTAAATTTCTCCACTGTGAGACTAATAAAGGCATATCCAATCCAATCCAAAAGCGACGAGAGGTCAAATACGGTCACCCCCTTCACCACATGTAGTAGCTTCGCGTTGTGTCGACCTGGGTAGGTTTGCTCTCAGACGATCCCTCCTTCTCTTTTTCACCGTCAGCCTCCCACAAGTTGATCAGAGGCGGGTAGAGTTCGTTCAAGGGGATGGCCGAGGTTTTCTGCATGTACTTTTTCAATGAATGGTGATAATTTTTCCGCTTCCAACGCTTGGCGACGTACGCGGCCAGGGAGGCCAGTCCAACGATGGCGCACACGCCGCCCGTCACCGCCGCCGGTGCCACGTTGGTCGCTTGCTCGGACACCTCCACGGTGACGGTCGCTCGTTTGGTCGTGACGTTCACGCACGAGCTTCGCGTTTGTTGGTGGACGTTGGAGACAGTGAGGCAAACCTCGTATTCGGTTGCAGGGAGTAAATGCGTCAGATTGTACTCGTGGACATCCACGGGAACCTTGGCGGCGTAAGTAATGTGGGGGTTGTTTATTTTCACCATGGCCGATGACCACTTGAGGTTGGAGGGGGTGACGTCAGGGTTGACCTTCCAGGAGACTAGGATGGAGTGGGAATCGGTCTGTTTGACGTATATTTTCATCAGCTTCGTGCTGTCCAGCAGGGTCCCGTTCACCCGTATGGCCGTCTCCCTCGTGTCCGCCCCTTCGGAGTTCCGCGCCACACACGTGTACTTGCCGGATTCTTCCACCTGTATGCGGGAAATTCTCAAAGTACCTTCACCGCCAAGTCGGTATTTGTCCGCCGACAGGCCGTCGACCGTGACCTTGGTCCCCGTCGGTGTCACCCAATAGATTTCCGGGGCCGGCTGGGACACGGCTCTGCAGTCCAACTCGACGCTGTCGCCCACGTCAACATCGAGCTGACTGGGGAAGGCTTCGCGGGTAATGGTGGGTGAGCAGCGGTTTTCTAGCCTCAGGACGTCCCGCACGCGCACCCCCCTGAACTCTGCCGGCGAGGCGCAAAACATGGACAGGGGTTCCATGAAGCGAACGTCACTCTGGTTGGCGGCCATCCACCGGATGAGGCAGTCGCAACGGAAGGGGTTGCCGTGGATGCTGATTTCACGCAGGTTGGGCAGAGACTCCACGGTGCTGCGATCCAGGGCGCTCAGCGCATTGTTGTTCAGCATTAAGCTCTCCAAGGCTGGCACGTCCCGGAAGGCCTGACTGTTGATGTAAGACAGCTTGTGGTTGTTGGTGGCCTCCAGCTTTGTGAGCTCAGGAAGACTCTCCAGAGCGCCACCGTCGATGGAAATCAACTCGTCCATGTTGTTGATACCAAGCTCCTTCAGCCTCAGCATGTTTTGGAAATCTCCCCGCCGAATCTTGCGCACCGGATTCTTGTTGAGATCCAAAAACTTGAGGTTGGGTAGTTTTTGAAGGGCTTTTTGAGGAACTCTCACTAAGTCATTGTCATAGAAAGAGAGACTTTCAAGATTGTCCAGGCCCACGAAGGCGTTCCCGGGGACGTCGGTCAAATCCATTCCCGCTAAGACCAAGCTCCTCAGGTTTCCCAGCGACTTGAAGTTAAACTCGCTGATGCCACCCACGGGATTTTCCCCGATCATCAGGATCTCCAGATTGGGAGTCGATTCAAACCACCGACTGCTGATGGCTTTCAATTTATTAGAATTGAGGTGAAGCCTGAGCAAACTGCGCAGCCCGGAGAAAGCTCGGGCCGAAATGGCGCTGATCCGGTTGTGGTTAATGTAGAGCTCCTGTAGATTGCTGAGGTCCTGTAGACAATCGTCGGGCATTTCTGCGATCTGGTTCTCTTCCAAGTGAAGTGTGGTCAGCTGTGACATATTGCTGAGGCCGATGTCCAGGATGTTACTTAAGTTGTTCTGGGATAGGTCCAGCTCGGTCAGGTTGAACAGCTGCTCCAGTTCCTCGCTGGTCCTGGCAATGTAGTTGCTTTGCAGCAAAAGAACCTGCGTATCGCTCGACAGGTTCCCGGGGATGCGGGTCAGGTGCAGGTCATTACAGTCCACAGTGGTGGCGTATCTGTACGTTGACTGCGGCGTGAACCAGGGCCTCGTCTCGCACACGCATAGCTGGGGACAGTCGCTACTTTGGACAAGGGATATACTCGTCAAGACCGCCATCGCCACGGCAAAGATCTGGCCTGGACCGAAGCACTCCAACCTCCACCTAGCCATGATGAGGGAAGGCAGGAAGGAAGGGATGACTTTTGAAGATTGTCCCTAACAATCATCCACCGGGACTCGGACTGGGACAGGTCTCAGGGTCGAGGTAGTGCGCCGCTAGGGGCAGCCAATTGAGGTCTTGAATTAGGAGGATTGTGGAGCAGGATGACCTTCAAACAAAGACATGAAATAAGATTTATCAGAGACAAGTATGTCAAGAAGAAAGCATCCAGGAAGGCAATAAATTATGCGCTGCATCAACAGTTTGGAGACTGCAAATCAGCTCATTATGATGCAAGCGCAAAAGCGCTGCTGTGGACTACTTGGAAACGGGCTCCGAATCCTCAGAGAGCTTTCATCTACCCCCAAAGGACTTCATCATGAACTTCTGACCTGAGCATCACCGCCGCATTGGAACATCATTAAGACAGTCGTGTGAAGCATGCTGAAAAAATGCTCAAGTAAAATGTTAATGCGACGGTCTGGGATTGAGGGTGGTATCAGCGAGAGATGCCATTCCTTGACAAGGCGTATTTTGCGATCGGAGGAAACACCACCGGTGTACACACGCAGCTGCAATCGTGGCATCGGCCGCCATCACGCTGAAGGCCATCTTAAGAAGCTCGTCCTTAAGAGGCTTTCCATCCGGCAAGCGAGCTGAGTAATTCTACTGAATGGAACCTGCCTAGCAACAGCAGTAGGGAGACACCAGCGAGATGGAAACACTTGACTGTTAATTGAAACCTTCATTCGGCAGATTTATTATATATGCGTGGGGCGGTGGGAGTTGTAATTGCAATGAAAATTAGAGACATTTGTTTTTGTTTTGTTTTTCCGTGTATTCCTCGCTAGGATCTCGCTAGGAGGCCCGGTAGTTGAGGTCTTAGCACACCGTCTTCACAGTGAGAGGCCGTGAGTTCAAATGCTGCTTCAGTATCCCTATGTGGAGTTTGCATGTTCACCCCGGGCCCGCGTAGGTGCTCTCCGGGCCCTCTGCTTTCCTCCCACATTCCAAAAACATGCATGGCAGGCCGATTGAACACTCCCAATTGTCCCATGGTGTGAGTGTGCCAATGGTTGTTTGTCTCTGTGTGCCCGGCGATTGACTAGCAACCGATTCAGGGTGTGCCCAAAGACAGCTGGGATTGGCTCCAGCTACCCCCGCGACTTTCGTGAGGATGAAGCAGTCCGGAAGAAGAGGAAGGTCTCTCTCCCAGCTGTCTTTGGGCAGTAGTTTGGGGACACCTGAACTGGTTGCCAGCCAATCACAGGCCTCACAGAAACAAACAACCATCCGCTCTCACACTCGGGACAATTTGGAGTGCTTAATCAGCCTGCCTTGTACGTTTTTGGGAGATGGGAGGAAGCCAGAGGACCCGGAGAAAACCCGCACAGGCCCGGAGAACATGCAAACTTCACACAGTGTGGCTGGAGCTCGAATTGAACCCAGAACCTCTGCATTGTGAAGTTGTCATGCGTGTACACACGGATAGCTTTGTCCATAGCAGACTGTGTTTATTGTTTCACCATTCGACGGACTGCAGTCCTGCCAAAGGAGATCATCTGAGCTAGACTGGAATTACATCTGTTGTCACTGAGACCTCCCGCACACAGAGGACAAAGGGGCTAATACCTTAGCCCATTTTAGATGAAGAATGGTTTGAGGCTTGAGCTCAATAACCCAGACACCTCCACCCCTCATAATGCTCTCTCTCCCCCTCTCTTACTCCATGGAGACCTCAGTGCTGCTTGTGTCAGGAGGGAGTGGTGTGGGTCTGCTGTCTCCTAAAAACATGCAGATAGATGCAGACACCTGCTTGCAAATCGCATATAACTCATGAGTGTAAAATTAAAAATAAACAAATTCCACAAGAACATTTGAGTAAAAAAATTAATGGCCGTCTCGCCTTGCGTGTCCCATTGAAACCAATCGTCCCTCAAAGCCATAGGGGGCCAAAGCTGATGCTTGCTAAAGTCCCAACCAAAATTTCAAATTGTCCAATGTTAACTACAATAAGTCATTATTGTTTATTTCTAATTTGAAAACTAGCCATATGTTGTGCACTCTAAATGTGGAGGAGAAGAAACATTCTAATTCACAGGTGTTAAAGTCTAGGCCCGAGGGCTAAATCTGGCCCGCCAAATAATTTTATCTGGGCCGTGAAAGCAAATCAAACTAGTCAAATTCCATAATGCTTGCAAATGTCCGAATCAACATTTCAAATTGTCCCATGGAAATCGTAATAACTAGGTCATTATTTTTTTTTTCAAATTTGAAAACTAGTTATTCATTCATTTGTTGTGAGCTCTAAATGTAATATTTGGATACATAACGCCCCTCGAAAGGTAACTACATTGTGTCTGGCAGCAAAACATGACACCCATGCTCAAATCAAATGGCAGTCAATTGGTCAGCATGGCAATCAGCAACAGCTGCAGCAAGAAGCGGAGGCATCCACAATGGAGCCCCAAACAAACCAAGCATCATTTACAGACAGGTCCCATCTCGTCGCAGTCCAACTTCTTTAGCTTCGCATGCATCTGCCCAAATTTTCTTAGTCATTAATACGCGTGTCACGTTTTCACAAATCATCAAAGTTTGTTTTTGACGCATTGCCGAGTGCATCTAATCCACCGATACGTTTCACTGCAAACTTGCCACTTTAAACAACGGTCCGACTCTGCAGGTGACGGATGGGCTCAAGAATTGACGGCCCGAATGTTAAATGAGTGGCCATGCCCTTGAGTGCGCCCGGATCCAAAATAAAAGCGCAGCTCACCCTCGCCGCAGGATGGAAAGCGAAATAGCGATCGGTTGCAATTAAGAACAACCATCAATTTTCCAATGGACGCTTTAATCCATATTTTGTCAACAACAAAAAGAAAGCAAGAGAGAGTGTGGGGGATGCTAAAGGTTATTTTCCATGTGGTCTCACCTTCCTGTCATTCCAATTCAATGACATTTAGCGCGCGGGTCCTTCCTCAAAAACAATGGGCAAGGCGTCACCACAGAATATAACGCCCGTGATGGTCTCGTCACGACAAAAGCATCACGACGGGTTTATTCCGTTCTTCTTGCTGTCGGATCATGGCCAACCTGCTGCTGGGCTCCCCGCTAGATAATTGTCGCCCCGAGAGCGCCACTCTCCGCTAGCAGATGGACGAGGGGGAGACCGGGAGGGGGTTAGGGATGGGGTGGGACGGGAGGGGGGAGACAAATGATCAAAACACCTGGCGTTGGCCACGCCAGTCAGCTGATTCTCCGGCACCCCATTGGCGGAGGACAAGTGTCTGTCAAGCGCCGCCAAGCCAAGCGGCGCACCATCTGCTCAGGCTCGCTGGGAGGAGAACAAAGGAGGCGGCGGGGCGGCTCGCGTGCGCCGGCCAGGGCGGGGTCGGCTCGGATGGGGGGTTGGATCGCCGCTCGCTGCTCCTATTGTCGTGTGATTCTTGTAAACAGAGTGGTGGCCAAGCCGTTTTGGATTTTGTCTGTTGTTTTCGCATACAGTTTATGCACCATCGCGTTACGGAAAGGCGACCTCCGTCCAGATTTGTTTTCTTATTGGTCACAGATGAGCTTGGGCCGCTCAGTGCGACAGTGGATTTCGGGACATATTCGGAACGTAGTTGTACACATCAGCAAAGTGGATTTCATCAACAACTATAAGGTGCTCCTAAAACCGTTCAATGTTTTCAAAAGCCCCTTATAAATCCAGTGCACCTTCAATATGGAAAAAGTTCTTAAAATGTCATTCGTTGAAGGTGTGCCTTATACTGTAGAGTCCAACTTGGGTTTTCGACCATAATCCGTTCCAGAAAGCTTTTCAAAAATCAATGTCTCAGTTTTTTTAATCCTAATTGAAGAATACAAACACACCTACTCGCAATGGAAGGCTACACGAGGATAATGTGTTGGTCATAATAAGACGTGACGCAACGAAGTTTGGTCAAGAATCCATTTTTTGTTGTTAACCCAGGGATAAAGAAAACACGTAATTTTTGGTTGAAAACCAAATACAGTGATACCTTGGCTTACTAACTTAATTGGTTCCCAGAAAGTATGTGTAAGGTGAAAAGTGTCTATTCCAGACATTAATTTCCCATAGGAAACCATTAAAATGAGAACAATCCGTTCCCAGGTCCCATAAAACATAATTTTCTACGGAATAAGCCTACATATCAAGACTACATAACTACATAATACTACATAAAATATACCTTATTTTATGTATAATAAATGTGCTATGGTATTGTAATTAAAGAAATAAACTGTACCGTAAAATAAAGTCGTTTTATTTACCTTTGTGATGGTCATTGATGGAATGGAGTGGGAGGAGGTGGGTAGGAAAGTCTTATTCCATAAGGACTGTAGGAAGGAGGCTTAGCCGATCTTTCATAGGCTTATGCCCAGGGACGAACTCCTCTTCCTGTGTAATGAAAGTCCGGTTAGGCGTCTTTTTCCAAAAAAGGCCGGTTTCATCAGCATTAAACACTTGAGAGGAACGTAGCCTTCTTCTTCCACTGTCTTGAAGAATGATCCTTTGTAAGCTTCGGCAGCTTTATCGTCAGAATTGTCTGCCTCACCATGACAAATGACGCTGTGAATCCTTGTACGATGCTTAAAGTCCATAGCTAGCCTTGAAATCATCAATAGATGAAGAACTTCCAGGTTGCCTCTTGATGATATCTGAGTGAATTTGCCGTGCTTTCTCCGCGATAATTGCTTCACTCAGGCTGTCGCCGGCTAGCTGCTTTTCGTTAATCCAAATTAACAGAAGTTTTTCAACCTCTTCTATTGTCCAAGACCGTTGCTTAGAAAACACGGAAACACCTTTAGCAACACACGTACATTTAAAAGCTTCTTTTTCCGAAGGATGGTAGCAATGGTCGACTTACCATACTGGTACTGGAACACTAAGTCACACAAACGCACACCTCGTTCGTGTTTCTCAATTATCTCCTTCTTCTGCTCGACCATAATTTAGTTTTGTGTCCTCTTCGGCTGAACACTAGCCTGTGGTGGGGACTTTTTCGGTCCCATAACAGCAAAAACGACGTATGCACTCAGAGAAAGGACATGTAGAAAAGTAGTCCGGCAGCAACAGTGGCACTCTTCGGTGTGTGGTTTGGTTCTTACGCCGAAAACGGGTCCGCTGAAACCTAGACCGCCAAAAACTAGTCCGCCAGCCATTGTGGCGATCCGTGTGTTTCCCGAAAAATATTTGTATGCCAAGATTATATTATCGCGAATTTAATGTTCATAAGGCCAAAAGTTCTTTAGCTAAAGCGTTCGTAAGCCGAGGTATCACTGTAGGTCGAGGACCGAGCTGTTCAAAAACCCAGGTTTGACTATAAAAACCTTATTCAACAACACTGTGTCGGTCACAATGAGACGCAACACAAGGAAGTGACGTATAAGGAAGCGGAGTCGAGGGAGGCATTCAAATGCGCTCCGTTTGCTCGAGAACTGATTTTTGGTTGTAAACCGAGGCATTAAAAAAAAGTTTTGGTTGAAAACCGAGTTTGTCCGGAAAGTGCGGTACTCTTAGTTGGTCACAGCCGCAATATTTTGTTCGTAAATACAATGCACTCTTGCGTTGTTTTTCCATAAGTAACCAGAATCTGTTTTTTGTTTTGTTTTATTTTATTCAGAATATTTATTTTATTCACACACAAAGATGCAACTTCACATCTTAAGCAGGGCAGAGTTTGTTAGTGATTCACATCAAAAGGGAATTTTCACACTTGCAGTTTTTCAAATTCGAATCGCGAATGGCCTTCGTCTTCCTCGACTTAAATCGTGCACATCTGATTTGATGGGTTCCTTTTTCCCTGTGAAACGGTCCAAGCTGCATCCGATTTGCTCACTTTTTTTCTTCTTACTGATTAGAGTCGGCCGTTGTGGCATCTCACCTCTCCATCAACTGCGACGGCAGCAGTGTGCCATTTCCAAAGGCACATCCTTTGTTCAACAACGTTGAAACCTAAAAAGAAATGTTGGGAAAATAGTTTCCTCCTCATTGAACTTTCTGCGTGTGAACGTGGGCCGTCACGTCTCAGCTTCTGACGCCAGGCAACAAAAACAATTTTGTTTTGTGGGTGGCTTTTGATCAACATGGAAGCTAGCGGTGGTGTTATGAATCTGGGCCAGCGCGGCGCTCAGTCGGGAACAAAATCTCACTGGCACTGGTTTTATATTTAGGCCCTTTTGTAAGTTGGAACGGCTGAGGGTGCTGATAACGTCTTGCTTAAATTCACAGCTGCTCTGTATTTGTGCTATCAAGCACTGCTATGGATGGCCTCTGTTGTCTTTTTTTTAATCGAGTAAACCCTGTGAATTGTCCAGCCTTGGCATTACAATGAGAGTGACGCAGCGCATTGGGATACTAAAATAAACATGACACAAAATCACAGCATGAAAAGTTTTTTTAATTTTATATTTTGCTTTCTGATACTTTTTGAAGGTATGGCTTCATGTCTAGGTGATGTGAAGTCGAGTAGGAAAAAGTGGGCTGCGGTGCGATAATGAGTTAGTCAGTAGGGCTCCGTGCGGAATCAATCCAACACTTCATAACTATTTGACGACGATACAACCTTGACTGCAGCGACAGCTGTGACTGCGACTTATATAAAAAGTGTGGTGTGATCGTCTACAAGTTCACGAGAGGGTAGCGTTAACCAGGAAATAACCTGAATTGTATGACGGTCTGAAAGAAGGCCTTGGTGACAACAACTCCGAATCTGATTGGTTCAAGCAATAGTTTGATCGCTACTTATTTGATGCTACAGGGCCCCGTAGAATTTATGGTGAAAGTGTGCAGGTCGATTTCAGACCATGGGAACAAATTATGGCTGAAATGTGATTGATTCAATGCTTCAATACAAAAACACACGTATGGAACCAGCACAACAGGGGAAAGAAAAGAAAATGAAAGGAAGCTGAAAGACAATTTTGAATTATTTCATTTGAATACATGGACAAAATACAGTGATGCCTCAGCTTATGAACTTAATTGGTTCCCAGAAAGTGTGTGTAAGGCGAAAAGTCCATCTGCCGAACATTTATTTCCTATAAGAAACCATTAAAAATGAGAATAATCAGTTGCCAGGTCCTCATTAAACATAATTTTCAACTAAATAAACCTTAAAACTACACAGAATATTCCTTATTTTATGTATAAGGAATGTGGTATTGTATGTTGTGATGGTAGCTGTCAGTGGATGAGGAACTTCCACGTTGCCTCTTGATGATATCCAAGTGAGGTTGCCGTACTTTCTCGGCGATATTATCCTCACTAACACTGTCCCCTGCTACCTGCTTTTCATGTATCCAAATCAACAGCAGTTTTTCAACCACTTCTATTGCCTGAGACCCTTGCTCAGACGACACAGAAACATACGTAGCAATGGTCGACTTCGCGTACTGGTACTGGGACGCTAAGTCACACAAACACACGCCTCGTTCGTGTTTTTCAATGATCTTCTTCTGCTCGACCATGCGCGGTGGGGTCTTTCTCGGTCCCATAATAGCAAAAGTACTTCACTCGATAACAAACCACGTCCGCACGCAAAGAAAGGGGGTGACGAACACTAGTCCGCCAGCGACCGTGGCGCTGTTCGACCGTGTGGTTTGGTGTTCATCCACCGAAAACTAGTCCGCCAGTCACCTGGGCTCTGTGTGGTTTGGTTTGTCAGCCAAGTCGATATCCTCGCGAATTTAATGTTTGTGAGGCGAAAATTTCCTGAGCTAAAGCATTCGTAAGCTGAGGTATCACTGTATCATTAACATCAGACTGTGATTCCGATATTTTTAGGCCAGCAGAGAAGGCTTTGTTAGCCCAAACGATGCAGCACTGATGGATGAATGGATGCACGGATGGATGGATAGATGGATGGATTCTATTTTTTTAATTGAAGCACATTTTGCATTCATGATGATGCAGTCCACAAAGGTGCCTGTGCCCTCCAAGGATGAGGATTTTGTTCCTGTGCGGTGTTTGAGGGTGTGGTATTTGGAATATGCATAAGAAAGCACTCAATAAGAGGGTTTCTGTGTAGTCTGTCGACAGTGCGCGAGCATAACAGAGGCGCCATCTGCCTCCGGAGATGACATCACAGGGGCCCCCCAGAGGGTGTGAGCCATTTGCACCGCTATAGAAGTGAATTTACACTAGAACACATTCTTTAAAAATTTATAACATCTGCCTAGTAACCAAACGTGTGGTCTCCACGGGACACTCTCCATCACGAGAGGTCAGCTGTTTACTTTGGTGGCTTTTGGGAAGATCTAAAGAAGAGCATTTGGCTCGTTTGTCGGTCCATTAGCTACATTTATGTAGCGCACCTTCATATCAAGCGCAAGAAATGTCTCATGAGATTGCTGACATCTTCCTAGATCACATTTCTGGAGTTGAGCGAGCATATACTGTATTTCAATTGCATTTCACGTCACCGGCATGACATTGAGCGCATGCCGACACTCGCTTGGATAATCGATTGTACAGTGCAGTGAAAAGGTCTGTTGAGGCTTAAATGTGGTTTCAGATCATATTGTACTTCGGATGAATCCTTTCTCATGGCCAGATATCATGCTAAAATGTCCCCAATCCATATAATCTGATCAGTGAAGCATGTAATAATAATGATCCACTTGTAAACAAAAGAACACGCTTTCTTTGACACGCATGCCACGTCGCTTCCAAAGACAAAAGTGTTGTTAGTCTCAAATCCTAATGGTCCTTTGAACAAACGTGTCATAACTTGTGAAACGGTGACCAAGCAAATCTTGTCACATCCAGCATTTTCATTTTCTCTTCACGCGTGAAGAGGAACATTTTGAAAAAGGCTAGTGTGGATTTTGAGTGGTCTTGAAAGCCCGCAGTGTGTAAATGCGCCGCGAGGAGCCCGGTTTACCTACCGCACCGCTCCGAGAAGTGACTTTGAGGATCAACTTGAACGAGAATTGTGAAAACTGCAGATCACACAATGGAGGATATCCGTTAACCCAAAGTCAAGGCCTGGGGGCCAAATATGGCCCGCCACATCATTTTATTCGGCCCACGAAACCAAATCAAACTTGTAAAATTCCATGATGTTTGCTAAATTTCAAATTGTTCCATGTAAACCATAATAACAGTCATTATGTTTTACTTCAAATGTGAAAACTAGTTATTCATTCATTTATTGTGCGCTATATATATGGAATACATGGAGGGGATGAAACAGAGGTGGAGGTTTGCCCTGGAAAGGAGTGAATGAAGATCAGTCACAGCAAGATGGAATACAGTATGTGTGTATGAATGAGAGGGATCCAAGTACAAGAGTGATTCAACTGGGAGAAAAGATAAAGAAGGTGGAGGATTTTAAGTACTTGGGGTCAACTGTCCAGAGCGATGGAGAGTGTGAGAGTGAAGAAGCGTGTCCAGACTGGCTGGAAAGGCTGATGAAGGCCATGATGGTTGGACTGGAGACAGTGCCACTGACGAAAAGACAGGAAGCAGAGCTCGAGGTAGCAGAGCCGAAGATGTTGAGGTTTTCTTTGGGAGTGACCAAGTTGGATAGGATCAGGAATGAGTACATTAGAGGGACAACTCATATTAGAGGCTTTGGAGAGAAAGTCAGAGAGGCCAGACTGAGATGGTTTGGACATGTCCAGAGGAGAGAGTGACTATATCGGGAGAAGGATGCTGATCCTTGAACTGCCAGGCAGGAGACCGAGAGGAAGACCGAAGAGGAGGTTTATGGATGTGGTCAAAGAGGACATGAAGGTAGCTGGTGTGAGAGAAGAGGATGCACAAAACCGGGTTAGTTGGAGGACGCTGATTCACTGTGGCGACCCCTGAAGGGAAAAGCCGAAAGGAAAAGAAGGAGGGCATGAAACATTCTAATGGGTTCCCCAAATTCATAACGGCCCCGAGAGGAAACCATAACGACAAAATGACTGTGACACCTTTGTGTTAACCGGATTTATTTGCACTTGTAAATGTGTGAGTGGCAGAATGTGAAGCGGATTAATATTCTCGGGACCTGAGTTCATATATCTATTTGGGAGCAGAATCAGTTCCTGTAAAAAGAAGCCTCAGCTGGGAAGTCAAATCAGACACATTCACCTTTCAAGTTTCGATCTGTGACAAGCCATTCACATGTCGTTGGGTTCTTACAACAATAAACAGTCTCTTGGACCCATTTGGCTTTGTTGCTCCTCTAACTATTTAAAGGACAACCGAGACAATTTTTTTGTCTCCCAACGGATATCAGAAAAACGTTTTATAGCATCTAAAATACCCAAAACACGCAGGCTGATATTTTTAGTCCAATGAAAAACACCAATAAAAATGACAGTGTCCCAAAACTACTTCAAAATGAGATCGGGATGGCGAGTTTCACAAGGACCTGCCCCCTTTTTCGTGACATCACGCCAAGACGTCTTTCCTTGCTTGAGAATCAAAACAATGGCTTCAGATTCGGAGAAGATGCTTTCTTGTTACTCATTCAGTTATGAATATGATTCAAATAGTTCTGAGGCGGAAAGCATAAATGTTTGCAATCGATCAAGGAAGTCCTTCCGCATCATTTTGAGGCGTCTGGACTCCAATGTAGCGTCCCAAAAAATGCACGAGATGGCGCCCAAGCTCCGTTGGAAATGGGCTGATTTGTCTGCTGGGAATTGGTGTCAACTAGTATCAAATACATGTAGTAGTCATAGTACAACACACAACGATTCACCATCGCGTTATTTATGTGTTTTCCTTCTAATTTCGCCATCAACACGGATCAACACGAAGTTTTCAGACCAAGCAAAGTACCCAAAATGTATTGTGTGTCGCTTTCTCGGTCAGGGGCGTTCCAAATGTAACGTCACATAGGGGATCGTCATCAACTCGAAATCAAGACTCCCTGAATATTCAGTGCGAGTCTTAAAACGTAAAATATTGCTATATGCCGTTGAATATTTGTAAAATGCGCTCAGTAGAAGTCATTTGAAGCGATTTTACAAATTATGGACACAACCTGTCCAGAGGCGTCGGTTGTCCTTTAAGAAAAGTCACTGCTGCGTGAACTCACGCAAGAGAAGGAACTAAATGGGATGTTTCCCTTCTCCAAGACAAACTCAAAGAATGATAATTATGGAGAGATTCATTAGTTGAGATAGAAAATCTTCACATCCTTTGTGTTGACACCACTACTTCTCCCATTAAAGCCAAGCAAATGGAGCTCTGTCTTTTCTCTGACGCCTCCACAAAGGCTATTGGTGCTGTAGCCGACCTCAGAACAGCTGACACGGATGGTCAGATCCATGTGGGTTTCATCCTTGGAAAAGCCAAACTTGCATCTTCCTACGAGCCAACCATTCCAAGACTGGAGCTTTGCACGGCAGTGTTAGCTGTACAAATTGCTGAACTAATTGTACAAGAGCTTCATTATAAAATATGAATAAAATAAACCTGGACTTATACCTTGTAAATAGGACAGCCACCGTATGTACAGTAAATACAGTTGCAGAGAGGCGATATCATATATGCTTCATACTGTATTTTTATTTTTTGCACTATGTACAGTTCTTTTCATGAAACATTTTTGTACAGTTCAGTCTTCTGTCATTTTTTTACATGCAATACTTTATTTATTTTTTTGGTTGTTTTTCCTTTTTGACCCCCGCCCCGGCCCCATACCCACCCCTTTCAATTTTGCTGCTGTAGATTGCAAATGTCTCCACTGTGGGGCTATTAAAGGCATTCTGATTCTGAAGAAGACATCCAACCTCGTTTGTCGTTGATGCAAAGTCCAATCCTTTTGCCATCAAACTGTAAACCAGGGGTCGGGAACCTTTTGACTAAGAGAGCCATAAAAGTAAAATACTGTATTTAGAAATGTTTTTCAGTGAGAGCCACAACACGTGAGCGCGCGCGCACACAGACGCACGCGCGGCCACTTTTCAACAAAATGTTAGAATGTATTATTTAAAATAACTTTGTGATAGTACTCACCGTTAACATGAATGGTTTTCCGTTCCCCGTGATTGGTAAAAATCCAGCCAAACGATCGGAATGAAAGTCAACTTGCCGGGTCCATACGCGAAGTTATTGCTATAGCTAGCCTGCACACGGCTCATTAGCTTCCACACTTGCTATGCAACATAGTCCTCACAGAAGTATATTGATGCTAACATTAGCATGGGGCTTGTTAAAATGTCACTGACATTCGACTGTTTCATCGGTGGTATTGTTTCATTGCAAATTAGAATCAAAACCTTTTCTCTCCACAAAGGCGAATCCTACGGTGCGTTCAAGCTGAAGTGTACTTTGTTTTACTCGTTGGGCTCATTTAAAGGGGCGTTTACCTGTTTCAACTGACGGCCAGTGTCATCCAATCAAAATTGTGCTTTCCACCAACTGCAGCCCCAACAGAAAATGAACAGAAAAAAGCGAGAATGTGTATTTAGATTTATCGGCGAGCCATATGCAATCATCAAAACAGTCGTATATGGCTCGCGAGCCATAGGTTCCCGACCCCTGCTGTCAACACTCGGCAGACGGGGTGATTACACCTCAGTCAGAAGTCAAATAAAGCGCTTTGAAACACATTAGGCAGGAGACACTTTGCGGTAAAAGAGGATTGTTTAGATGTTCCTCCCCCTTTTTCAACCAGCGATACAGGCAGATGGAGCTTAAAAGCAGACGTCACTGGGGGTCCGGCAGGGGAGTCCGCGATGGTGAGCAGCAGTCTGGCAAGTATTGCAGTGGCAACAGCAAAATAAAGATTCGACGGCAACTCGTTGAAGATTCGGTTGCTAAAGACAGAGTTTATGTATTTAAGTTTATATTTTTTAAAGCATGGTCTGTTGCAGAATGCCACAAAAAACTTCCGCTGATGACATTATTGTGTTTTGGGCGAGAATATTCGTTCAGGATGCAACTCCGCTTTCCATCCAATTCCAAACAAAAGGAATTGTCGAACAGATTGTTTCCGGGGCTTTCTCACAGGGCCCAATTCAAAGTTTTTTTCCCTTTCGCCTGCAACGTGTTGCAGACACAAAGGCTTGAAGCTATCTACACCTTCAAAGAGAAATAATATAGATATGACATATAAGTCTCTTGAAAATGAGTGGAAAGTGCCGCAATGTGTTTCACGTGGTAAGATGAGACAATTGACCGCTTTTGATTTGAAGATCATGCACTCGGCGATCCTGGAGGAAGTTGAGCTCATTTGATTCCAGATTTAAGACATTTGAAGTCTTGTCACAGGATTTCTGAAGTTGCCTGGCAGCTGTCAACCAGGAGTGAACAATTCGGGAAGATGGTGCGCATCACCAAGGTCACTCGTCGTTTATTTCAAACCTCATATTTCAACTGAACTGGTCGGCATCCAGAAATGAGCAATCCGATCCCGCACTACATGCACAAGTCATCCTTCACAAACTGAACAGAATAAAATTTTAGAATGCAAAATTATATTGATCGATTTTCATTGATATTGCAGGCCTTCCGTGACTTTTTCTCCCTATACAAGCGTGCCACCTACCGGATTTCGATTATTAGTACAAGCGTTACTGAACAAAAGACAACATTGGATCGATAAATAACGACAAAAGACACAAATGACTGGAGTATTATTATTATTATTATTATTATTATTATTATTATTATTATTATTATTATTATTATTAGTAGTAGTAGTAGTAGTAGTAGTAGTAGTGTAGTAGTGGTGGTAGTAGTAGTAGTAGTAGTAGTAGTATCATCATTGTTCTCGTTATTGTTATTAGTAGTATTATTGTTGTTATCTTAAAATCAGCATTTATATAATACTTTTTAATGATCATTGTTGGTGTTTTCACAGTGATGTCTCGCGACAAATCATCGTCAAACAATGGTAACTATGTAATACCTGGAAGTTGCCGCCAGAGGACGCGCGTCTGCTTTGATAAAACCGGAAATAGCATCTCAGATCCTTTGGTGCCGGAAATCCCTACCAGAGCAACCCGCAGCGTAATGAATGGTCCAAATGTGGACTTGAGCAACGGTTTCGAAGATGTTGTTATTTTGTTTAAACCGGATTCAAATGACCATTCGTTTCCTGTGTTCCAGGTAATGTTTTCTCATCACATTTCTCTGGAGTTTAACTTTACATTTGCATAACGTGTAAACTGCGCGTCCACGTTTAGAACTGCTGGTCTTTTCCACGTGGGCGTCGTCAATCGAATTTGGGCGTCAAACGGAATTGAAGCTGTCACTAATTTCCGTTCATTTAGTAATAGACGTTACATATTTTGATGGAAATCACTTAGAGGCAAAATTATACAAAACAAATGAAAGCTGTGACTGCTTATTTTGCTTATTCTTAGCGCAAACCTTTAAAAAAGGTAATAATACGTATATAATCAGCCAAATTGCATATGATCACGACTTTCTTGACGGAAATGTGCTGCTTATTTATTGATCGTAACATGACGATGATGATTTGGTGGCAGTTTTAATACTGTCATCGTCGCAATGAATGATACTGTCACTTTCATGTGTTTAGCATATGTGTGTATGTATCCATTATGTACAGAATAGACATGCACTGACTTTTTTGTTCTTTTTACATTCTTTCTTTTCCTTGATAATGACAGGATGTCAAAAATTTGCACTTTTTTTTGTTTGACTGTATTTTTCAGTACTCTCCAGTCAACGTTCAAGGACCTGGGTGCCCTGTTGACCCCAGTGAAGTTAAACTTCCCGGCTGCTCCTGCCTTTCCCACTCATGCATCAGGGAGAGCTGTTCCTGCCTGCAGACCCACGGACGAGGCTACACCCGCGATGGATCGTTGCTGAGCGCAAGCGTATTGGATGCCGGTCCCGCCACCCCGCTTTTTGAGTGTAACGCCCTTTGTGCCTGCGGTGACAGTTGCTCAAACCGCGTCGTGCAGAGAGGAGTGAGGCTACGTTTGCAAGTGTCCACCATGAGCAACAGGGGTTGGGGAGTGCGTGCGCTTGAGCGGATCCCGTGTGGGACGTTTGTTTGCGAGTATGCGGGCGAGGTCATCGGGTTCGAGGAGGCACGACGGAGGCAGCTTGCACAGACGTCTGAGGAAAACAATTACATCATCGCCGTCCGGGAGCACGCGGGCTCAAGCTCCGTCACTGAGGCATTTGTCGACCCGACGTGTGTGGGAAACGTCGGTCGCTTTCTAAACCACTCCTGCTTGCCCAACTTGTTCATGGTGCCGGTTCGCGTGCACTCTTTGGTGCCCAGATTGGCTCTGTTTGCCGGCCGCCATATAGATGTTGGAGAGGAACTGACGTTTGACTACTCCGGAGGCTACAAAAATCAAACTCCTGGACAGTTAGGCTCGACGCAAACCGACACAGACAGTCAGACACACCAGAAGAAAATGTGCCACTGTGGTGCCAGCAACTGTGCAAAGTTTCTACCTCTGGATTTATCCATTTTGAACTAACTTAAAGGACAACCGACAACTCCGGCCAAGTTGCGTCCATAATTTGTAAAATCACTTCAAATGACGTCTACTGAGCGCATTTTACAAAGATTCCACCGTATATAGCTATATTTTACGTTTTAAGACTCGCACTGAATATTAAGGAAGTCTTGTTTTCGAGTTGGTGGCAATGCCCTATGTGACGTCACGGAGGGAACGCCCCTGACCAAGATAGCGACACATAATGCATTTTGGGTACTTTTTTCGTCTGAAAACACTGTGTTGATTGCGAAATTAGAAGGAAAACTAGATAAATAACGCGATGGTGAATCGTTGTGTGTCACAGCCAATTGCGGTAACACGCATAAAGAAGGTGTACGTTTACAAAAAGTCCCAGCGGAAAAGTCAGCCCATTTCCAAAGGAGCTTGTGCGCCATATTGTGCATTTTCTGGGACGCTACATTGAAGTCCTGACGGCTCGAATTGATACGGAAGGACTTCTTTAATCGATTGGAAACATTTATGCTTTCCTCTTCAGAACTATTTGAATCATATTCATAACTGGATGAGTAACTAGAAAGCATCTTCTCCGAATCTGAACTCTCTGAAGCCATTGTTTTGATTCTGGAGCAAGGCAGTGTGTGACCATAGTGACGTCACGAACGAGGGGGCGGGACTTTCTGAATCTGCCAAGTTCCGAGCTCAGTTTTGGAACACTTTAAGTAATTTTTATTGGTGTTTTGCATTTGACTAAAAATATCAGCCTGCATGTTTTAGGTATTTTAGATGTTATAAAACGTTTTTCTGATGTCAGTTCGGAAACAAAATAAATGGTGGCGGTTGTCCTTTAAATGGCATGTTGCATTGTTAGAATTGGTCCAGTCAGTTCGAAGACAGGACACATTTTGTCCTCACTATTTGCCGTTTGGTGTCATAATATGGAATATGGAAGGAACTCCTTGACATGTCCCTGCCCATCTCCTTCTCGGGCGACTGTGAATGTTTGTTCTGTGCAGAAATTCAGTCGGCACATCCGAGCACACCTGTGCTCGTCAAGAGCGCGGCGAGTGTAAGCACTGGCACATGCTAACGACGCTTCTTTGACTATCAATTCAAATGTTATCAGAATCAGAAAGCCTTTAATGGTCAAACAATGGGGACATTTGCAATCCACAGCAGTAAAATTGAAAGGGGGCGGGGCGGTTGAAAGCAAAATCAAAGTGTTGAATGTACAACAAAAATAAATATATAATCATGACAGTAAAAGCATGGCGGTTTCAAATAATTTGTCCTTCCACAAAGCAAAACGTTGAATGTTAATAAATGCCGCCTTATTGTCACGAAAGGTGCAACCAATTAAAACGGGCTTCGGGGTACGTTGATATCGAAATAAGTTTTATTCCCCAGTCAACGGAAAAGGAGGAGGAGGAGCGTCCCACTTTAGTATGACAACCAGTTCGTAGTTCTCAAATCAGGCCCTTCTTTCAATGTGGCCCACTTTGGCGCTTAACCCACTTTCCTCTTATTAATATCAACATCTGGGTTAATTACAATCGCTTTCATGCAGAAATGGGACCGTTGCTCCAGCCGCACTGGGCCTGGGAGACACCAGGATGTAGGAGTGGACTCGCGCGGAGGATGATTATTTTCCATCTTGCCTGAAAAGTGGAATGTGTCATCTCCTTGCACGGATTTACCTGTGCACAATTTTTACAAAAAGTTCATATCAGCCTCGCTCACCACATGCCTGTTTTGATATGAATGCAGAGAACTTATTGAAGTCCGAGGGTGTCAAATGTATTATTTGCCGCAGGACACATTGTAGTGACGATTTCCTCTCGGGGCTGTTATGAATTTAGGGAAGCCATAAGAATATTTCACCCCCTCTACATATGAAATACAGAGCTCACAACAAACTAACAAATAACTATGTAGTTTTTACTTTTAAAGTAAAAAATAATGAGTGTTATTGTGGTTTACATGACAGGTGTCAAAGTCAAGGCCTGCGGGCTAAATGTGGCCCGCCACATCATTTTATTCAGCCCGCGAAAGAAAATCGAACCTGAAATGCCATGATGCTTGCTAAAATGTGATGTTAACTATATTTAAAAATATAAATTAATTATTCTCTAATAAAAGCTAACAGCGCAAACTATGTTAAAAGCCATCGAGCGACATGACGGTGAATTGAAATACCCCTTAAATATTATCCCGCCTCTTTGTTCAGGTTTTGTTTTTTCTTGCGGGCGGAGTGCCGATAAAGCGCTGGTCAGACCACTAGCACTGTTTTTCTCGCCACGAGGGGACAGCATATACCTTTTATCCATGTTAAGGTTATCTAGCTAGCTAGCTATTTGCTATCTATCAGCTATCTAGCTGACTGGCTATCCCGCTGGCTAGCTATTATCTATATTTAATACATACTTTTTGTACTCTCTGTTATATATGTATGTATTTGAGTTATTCCGGGATGAGTGAACGCTGGCATGTGTGGCTACCGCTGCTCACCCAGACAAAAACTCATCCTGTGACTGTAAAGTGACCTTGAGAATTTTGAAAGGCGCTTATAAATTAAATGTATATTATTATTATTATTAAGTCCAAACCAAATTTCAAATGTTTGATTTATTGATGCATAAGTTTGATTTATCAATGAAAAGGTTACTACAGTCGACATCTGTACTTCTTTGAAGGTGTCGGACGTTTTGCTTCTCATCCAAGAGGCTTTGTCAGCGAACTAAAATTTGCTGGCTACCTGCTAATTTTAGTTTGCTGACGAAGCCTCTTGGATGAGAAGTGAAACGTCCGACACCTTCAAAGAAGTACAGATGATGGCTGAAGAAACCTTTTCATCGATGGACCACTCCTGTACGACTGAGAGCTGACGCAGACACAAGTTTGATTTGCTTTTGCGGGCCGACTAAAATGATGTGGCGGGCCAAATTTGGCCCCTGGGTCTTGACTTTGACACATGGTTGTAGTTGCTAAAATTGAGCCCATAATTTGTGAAAAAAATGTGTCCTCCTCATATAGATGCATCCCAGTCTCCCTTCAAAGCATCTACGAGCTTTGTCAGCACAACCTCGATTGGATGAGTCAATTTTTGTCGGAGTCCGCGGAATCCCCTTGGCAACCGAATGCGTGTACAGGTGGTCATTGGTCAGTGCCGCTTGCGTCTTGCAAGCACAAAAATTTTTCTCATATGTGGACTGCTCACAAGAGCTGAGCGACAAATAAATAGGTCTCTTCCGGGGTGGTCACCTAGCAACTACCGGTTAATCACATTTGTTGAACGGCGCGTGATGGGAAGGACGCCGCACCATGGGCGATATAGTCCAAGCTATCATATTGCTATTGACAGCCATTAAGTCAAAGAAAAGGGGGAAGTCAAATAAAAACATTGCTTTCTGGTGAGATGTTCGATACCCTCCCCCATCGCTCTCCACATCATTTTCTTCGGCCTGCGAAATCAGATCAAGCATGTCAATTTCCATGATGCTTGCTTAAGTCCAAACCAAACTTTCAAATTGTGCCATGTAAACCACAATAACAGTCATTATTTTTGATTTTCAGATTCGAAAACTAGTTATTTATTAATTTGTTGTGCGTTCTACATGTTGTATGTGCAGGGGAAGTCCGCTTTTTCATCGGGATTTCCAAGAGTCTACTTGACGTTTGGATGAAAAGGACTAAAAGCTACCTAGCTATTTGCTAGCTATTTATTAGCTGGCTAGCTAGCTATATAACTGGCTCGCTAGCTTTCTAGCTGGCTAGCTATCTGGCTGGCTAGCTAGCTTTCTAGCTGGCTAGCAATTCATCTATCTGTAATCTATTAGCTATATAGCTGGCTCGCTTTCTAGCTAGCGATCTATTAGCTAGCTTTCTATCTATTTGAGTAACTTCCGGGTTGAGTGAACGCTACCGCGTGTGGCTGCCGCTGCTCACCCACAGAAAGAACATCCTGTGACTGTAAAGTGACCTTGAGAGTTTTGAAAGGTTATTAGAAATTAAATGTATTATTATTAGTATAATACGTGGAGGAGATGAAACATTCTAATTCCCAGGTGTCAAAGTCATGCTAAATTGTTGTTTTTAAATGTCCTTTATAGTTTTCACAGTGTTCCAAGTGTTCCACAATAAACGTTGTGAATCAGTACGAAGCGTCATCCTTGACCGGGGTAGATGCAGAGGGGATGAAACATTCGAAGGGCTTCCCCAAATTCATAACAGCCCTTGAGAGGAAACCGTAACTATAATGTGACCTGCGGCAAAGAAAGCCTTTCATACCCTTGCGCGATTCAGATTACGATTCCAGTTGCGTAGTATATGTTCAGCAGAAAAATCCCCGTTTTTATCCGTTTCGTGATTGTGGTGGTTTTGCTTTGTGTTGGAACTAGTTTACTGTGTGCTGCCATTTTCCCAGATTTACCCTTAACCAAGAAAAGACGGAATTTGCGGCTATACGCTGTGTAAAACATCAAGTTGTGTGCAGTGCGGGGACCGACTTGAGGTCACTGTTCTCACTTTGGGGAGTGCCATTCAGTCACAGGCAGCAGCGAAATTTGCTTAGAGAAAATCCTAGAAGTTAAATATGCGGCGTGAGATCTTTCTTCCAATGTTTCAGAGTTGAAAAGTCAGACATGCTTGCTCTTTCCCCAGCAAATCAAACATTCGCTGTATAATTTACCTCATTTTGTGTGTGTGTGATTAGGTGGATGGTCTCCTGTCGTGATTATTCGGTAACCAAGGTGATGCGATGACGTGGTCCTCGAGAAACCCGAGAATGAGGGAGGCTGGCGACGATTCTAAAAATTGTAATGGCTTGATTTCTCCGCGTTGGAGTATGCGGTGATGCTAATCACATCATCATTTATCGTCAAAGCCTCAAGTCTGAAACTTGTTTTCCAACAGGACAAAAATCCCAAAGCCTAATTATAATCTCCTGTGTTTGCAAAGGGAATATAAAGGCCATTATGGCTGCATAATTGTCTTTTATTTTTAGTGTGGACATTTGCGACGTATTCAGGGTGGTGTCGTGTATAGTTCTAGCCACGCTTTTGTGGAGAGCATCAATGAACATGTTGGAATGTATTTTCGGACGCTCATTGTTTTCTGATTCTGATTGTAGGAGTCGAGGAAATTTTGAACGTAGTCCTCACTTCACACCACAGGTGTCAAAGTCAAGACCCGGGGGCCAAACATGGCCCGCCAAACTATTTTATTCGGCCGTGAAAGCAAATCACGCATATCAAGTGGCAAGATGCTTGCTAAAGTCTGCAACCAAAATTTCAAATTGTCCCATATATTATTTTTTACTTTAGGTTTGAAAACGAGTTATTCATTAATTTGTTGTGCGCTCTAGATGTAATATGTGGAGGAGCTGAAACATTCTAATGGCTTCCCAAAATTCATTACGCCGTCCAAGAGGAAACTGTAACTACAATGTGGCCCGCCGCAAAAAATGACTGACGCCCCTGCGCCACACGATTGATAATTACAAGTCGATGTTAGCGTTCCTTGAGAGGCACTTATAAATGTGCCGCCAGTCACTCATTCGTGTGTGAGTGAGTGCTGCGATCAGCTGGAATTAAAGTTAAACCTCTTAGTCGTGACTCGGAGACTCACTCCAGCCAGGAGGGACATGATGTAATTCACACTCGTTGCAAGTGGAGAGCCTGACAGACAAAGATGAGATGACGGGAGATGATGTGTTTGCCCCCCCCCCCCCCCCTCCCATGTACACTTTCCAGGTCTTGAAGTGTAACGGCGAGTATCCATTCACACCGTCTCACTGTGTCCTGTACCTCACTTTTTGGAGTGATCATGAGAAAACCTGGACTCTGTGTTCAGCAACGGTGTGAAACTCATTTTTTTTGCCACGGGCCAGTTGTAGTTTCGGTTTATGAATTTGGGGACGCCATATAAATGTTTAATCCCGTCCACATATAACATATAGAGCGCACAACAAATTAATGAATCACTAGTTTTCAAATCTAAAGTCAAAAAGTGAGCTAGCTAGCTAGCTAGCTCACTATCTCGATTGCTCACTAGCTAGCTTGCTCGATAGATGAGCATGGAACTTCACACGTTTGATTTGTAGGCTGAATAAAATAATGCGGCAGGCTAGATTTGGCCCCTGGGCCTTGACTTTGATGCCTGTAGTGTTGAGGGACTGCGAGTTCAGCCCGGAAAAAGTCATTCTTACCACTTATCTTCAGAGATGTCTGAAATTACCCTCAGCGTTCTACTTTTAGTTCAGAATGACGGATAAGACATTAACTATGGTTAGTTTCCCTCCCCAGCGGCTCTGTGACTTCACTGGGTCACTGTCCTCGATCCAAAATAGCAGTAAAAGCCATGACACTGTCTATGTCCTTGCGGCGTGAATGCGACTTTGCGCCAGATTTCATCTCGATTTGCAATTTTTATCATCATCATCTGGAACTGCTTCGTGTAACAAAGAGGGTACAAAAGTGCTTAAGTATGACTGACTCTATGTGTCTTTGTAATGTCATGTTATTTGTTATTTAGCTCTTTTTTGTTGTTGTTCTTTTTACTTCAAGACGGCGCCGCGAGAGTGTCTGCCTTTCCAGCAGCGACTGTATTTTGTTTTTCTCCTTTAATTCCTTTCATAACTTTGCTGCTGTGAAATGTAAATGTCTCCACTGTGAGACGAATAAAGGCAAATCCAATCCACATCTTGTCAGGTTTGAATCAAGCAAACGAATCTTCGGGTTCCTTTGAAAACGGAAGATCACACTTTGTGAAATTGTAACCTTGTACTGCATCTGACAAAGCGGGGGTGTCCAAACTATGGCCCGAGGGGAATTTGTGGCCTGCGACTTGGACAAAAATTGACATTTGTGACGGCTCACAAAATTAATCATAAAATAAAAAAAGGGTGGATGTGGTGTGCCGGGTGGGAAAATAGGGTGTTGCAAAAATAGGTGCCATTATTCCTGACACATTTTGAACAGCTTTTTCTGGATATATATACAAATGAATCACTCTATATACAGCTAAACATCCTGCCATCCATTTTCTGTACCGCTTATTCCTCATTGGGTCGCAGGGGGTGCTGGAGCCTATCTCGGCTGTCTTTGGGCACGAGGCGGGACACACCCTGAATTGGTTGCCAGCCAATCGCAGGGCACACAAAGATGTACAACAATCACTCTCACACTCATACCTATGGACAATTTGGAATGTTCAATCTTCCAGCCATGCATTTTTTGGCAGCGTGGGAGGAAACCGGAGGACCCGGAAAAAAACCCACGCGGGACCAGGGAGAACATGCAAACTCCACAGAGGGAGGCCAGACCGGAACGCGAACTGGCGACCTCTGCACTGTGAAGCCGGTCTGCTAACCATTTGACTACCGGACCGCCTACAGCTAAACAAATTAGATCGTTTGTCTTCAAAACACTAATGAATAAAAATAATGCAATTTTAGAAGCATTTTATTTACAAAATAAAAATCAATGTGCAATCATTTCAGAATCACTTATAAGTCTCTTTTTCATTTATTTATGTCCCCATTCTGCTGTCAAAAGAGGCTGGTTTTCTGTACACCGTATACATGACAACTGCGTACTCTGATCTGTAGTCAACATCACTTTGTGTCAAATGTGGAAAAAGGCTGGAAATTCTTGTGGCAGCCGGGTGATGACCTTCATAAGATATCGCAATCGCATGAAACTGATGATGCTGTTGAATGCGCGTGATGCACTCTGACAACACGCATCCATCACACTTGACTTTGTGATTGTGATGCAAGGCGGTTAGTGGGCTCGTTTTACTTTTCTCGGTTCACTCTGCTTATGGTATATTTGGTGGAGAAATTTGAGCCTGGGCCTTGAGTTGGATACCGATGATTTTACACTGTAAATGTCATACTTTCCACAATGGTGAATCATGCTTTGATTTACCTTTTTTAAATGAAAGAAAATCAGTCAATGCATGACTTCAATATACATCAATTTAAAGGATGATTTTCCTGGATGACAGACTTGGGTTCACCCATACACCATGTTTCCTTTTTGAGTCATTTTTGAAGAGGAGAGTGCTCCAGTTTCAGGAGAAGAGGGTACCGCACTGGGATTTTAATGGCTCTGCTGCAAATAAACTATATCACTCAAACTCCAGCCCACTGAATTTGACATTATTACCCCAATTGCCCAACTTATCTGGTTCCTTCACAAAGCATCAAGAGAATTTGTTTGGGTGCAAAGAAAAATAACATAAGGAGACAGAAGGAGAAAAAAAACACAACAAAGCTCAGTCACTGGGTGATTTTAATTGAGGACTGGCCGAAGGAAATGCCCTTCATTCACACCCTTTCACTGGTTGACATGCACAGCGTGATCCCCCTTTTATAAACCCTGACATGTCAGTTTCTGTTTCTGACATTATTTTCAATCAGCCCATTTCCTTCAAAAGCAACCATGGCGGAAATACAGGCGTAAGTCACGTGATCGTTGACTCATCTTTTCTGACATCCACGGATTGTAATGGATTAGGGTTTTCTTTTGAAGGAATCGTGAAAATATTTGGTCGTTCATCAGCAAAAACAACAACATAACACGTTCCTGTTGCACACAGCAACAACAACAACTACTACTTCTGTGTAAGCTCTCAGTCGTACAGGAGATGTCCATCGATGAAAAGATTTCTTCAGTTGTCATCTGTACTTCTTTGAAGGTGTCGGACGTTTCGCTTCCCATCCAAGAGGCTTTGTCAGCGAACTAAAATTTTGCTGGTAGCTCTGGATATATATATATATATAGATATATAGATATATATATATATATATATATATATATATATATATATATATATATATATATATATATAGATATATAGATATATATATACACGCACACACACACATATATATACAGGGCAATCGGGGTCAGTCATAGACCATAATCAGTCAGAAGAAAAAGAAGTAATCAGTGTAGCCTCAGGGAATAGTCTTCTGCTCCCCCCAACCTTTGAGCAAGGACCTAGGTCCTAGGTCCTAGGACGCAGAGGTCTGGCACCGCCACCTACTACTACTACTACTACTACTACTACAAACACAACAACAGAAAAAACAACAACACAACACATTCCTGTCATTATTAAACAACGTACCCAACGTTTCATGGAATTTTAACTCTTCAATATGCCGGTAAACGATTTGAAATGTTTCCATTTATGACATGTAAAGGAACTACCTTTCCCATAAAACCACGCGGCATTATAAATATGCAAGACAGGGGCGGGCCTGCAGTGACATGTGGAGGAGTGCAAGCGAATTGTTGCTCGCTTGTCAGAGAAACGCCGTTCGCTCTCACTCTCTCCCTACCTGGACTTCCACCACCATGGGGACTTAACCGAGGATAGCACGGAGGAATTGATCCTGTGCTGACCTAATTAGCATCCGTTTCCGTGGCTGGTTTGCCGCCTTAACTTCATTTCGACCAGGTAATGAATAATGTCGACTGTTTGAGCTTTCAGCATCCTCGTGAAGGAAATTGCCCACGCGCGAATTGTCATCTCTGACTGTTATTTTTCTCTCTTTCTCTCTCTCTCTCTCTCTATCTATTAATTACGCTATCTGTGTGGTAAACAATAGCTTCGGAAAGAGCGATGATTGAAAGTGAGATCAATTTAATGATGATTTAATTGGACCGTGTCCGTGCTTGAGCCGCTCGAGTCTCATCATGAATATCACATTCACGAAACAACGAAATACAGTATAGAAAGTTTCATCATGAATGTGACAGGTTAATCTGTGTCACTTTGTGTACCGTTGTTGGCTGTTATTTGTGTGAATGTTTTAGTGTACTTCAATGTCCAATGCAATGTTAAAATTAAGCTCGTTATGTATGCCTGGAGTGACTTAAGTTTTGGCAAAGTCAGGATGAGTTAATAACAATAATTATTATAATAATAGTAACACATATAAATTTCTTTCTACGCATTGAAAATATCTTTGCATAGATAATAAATGTCTCCGTGCGTGTATATTTGTATTTATTTATGTATTTATTTATTTACAGTAAAGTCTCGTTATATCGATATCGGTTATATCGATAGTACTGCTTATTACGATACTATTTCTATGAACTCAAGGAGAAAATTACATGCCCGCAGGATCGGATATATCAATAGTCCCTTATATCGATATTTTTTTCGACTCCCGAGAATATCGATATAACGAGACTTTACTGTATTTATTTATTTGCTTATGTATTTATTTTCTTGTTGTTTGATGTATTGTTTTTTTGTTTATCAAGTGATTGATTGATTGATTTGTTTGTTATTTATTTGTTTATTTGATTATTTATTTGTTTATTTGATTATTTATTTGTTTATTTATTTCTGTATTTATTTATTTTTTTGTTTGGCTATTTATTTGTGTATGTATCACAATCAGAAAGCCTTTAACTCATTCACTGCTATTCCCGAATTTATTCGGGAATTGAAATGCATGACATGAAGCGCCATTCTCAAATTTGTTCGAGTTTTGGTTTTTCTTGCTGTGGTGCCGATAATGTGCTGGTCAGACCTCTGGCAATGTTTTTCCCTTCCAAAAGTGGGCAGCATTTGCCTTTTGTTCATATTAGCTCTTTGTTACAGTTTCAGCTGTTGTTAAAGCGCTATATTAATCACTATGTACGTATGTATTGTAGTGTATTTTCTACAGCTGCCCCTGTTTCAAGTTTTGATAACTCCAGACCCATATAATTTAGGAATTAACTCTTTTTTCTGATGAAAGAAGAGAGTCCAAGGTTTCTTACGCTGCATTGAATGTTTATATTGTCTTAAAACTCAATACTTTGTGGGTCCTGCAATTTGAGTAAGAATGACAAAAAAAAAAGTGGACACATTTTTTCCACATGGTCTAGCAGTGAATGCGTTAATAGTCCCACAATGGAAAAATTTGCTATGTATAGGTATGCGTGTGTGTGTGTGTGTGTGTGTGTGTGTGTGTGTGTGTGTGTGTGTGTGTGTGTGTGTGTGTGTGTGTGTGTGTGTGTGCGTGCGTGCACGTGTGTGTGTGTGTGCGTGCGTGCGTATGTCTGTCTGTTTGTATGTATGCATGCATTTATTTATGTATTTATTTGTTTATCTGTGTATTTATTTATTGTTTCATTTGGGACATCCATCCACCCATTTTCTGTTTGTTTTTATCTTCGTGGGGCGTGGTGGAGGGACTCCCCGCCGGTTGGGTGGGGACACACTGAACCGCTTGCCAGCCGAACTCTGTTCAATGGGAGAGTGCACATTCATCAACAAATGAATAAACAGTGTAAATGCGGTTGGAAGTAGCATGAATGCTATTTCAACCATTGTTCCAGAGCTGGTTTCTTAACATAAACAAAACGTAAACAGTTAACATAAAAAAAAAAAAAAATTAAACAGTCTTGCAATCGTGGCCTCTTTTGTGCAAAATGCACCGCAGTGCTACTTCGAAGTGATTGAAATGCGATGAATTCCTTTTGGTGCTAATTTTCAGGAGCTGTTGAGCGTGAAGCGGCGATGTCAGACAAGATGTCCAGTTTCCTCCATATTGGGGACATTTGTTCCCTGTATGCAGAGGGCACCACCAGTGGATTCATCAGCACCTTGGGGTAAGTGTAGAACCCTCTCTGGTAACATCCTTGACTCCTACAAAAAGACAGCATTGCGAATGTTGCCTAACCTGTGTTGCTTAAGCAGGCTATTGTATGAACGATCCAAATTGAACCTCACCCCACCAGACCGGTTTAATGAAGGATTTAGTTGTTTTATGAGAATCGCTTCTTTTACCCCCTTTTCAAACCATCTATGTTCTTTCGCTAAGATTTTAACCTCATTGTCGTCAAATGAGTGGTTGCTAGCTTTTAGGTGCAAATGTACTGCCGATTGAGGCCCACTAGTATTATCCCTGTGGTCTGGTGGGGTGAGGTTCAATTTGGATCATTCATACAATAGCCTGCTTAAGCAACACAGGTTAGGCAACATTCGTAATGCTGATGAGGTGATACCGATGGGAGTGGGGGAAATAGGCCAGTCGTTAGTCAGGAATGTAGGAACAATCAGTGGGGCCACAGGGAGTGGTCCTCTGCTCCCCCCAACCTGAGAGTAGGGACCTATCATAGCTGTGTCTGGCGCCACCATGTCTGGACATTAGGGATATATAAATGGGGCCGATACGACCAGTCAGACATTAGTTTGCTGACGAAGCCTCTTGGATAGGAGGCGAAACGTCCGACACCTTCAAAAAGTACAGATGACGGCTGAAGAAACCTTCTCATCGATAGCACTTTAACAACAACTGAAGCAGTAAAAAAGCATCGTGGAATTTGACATGTTTAATTTACTTTCGCTGGACAAATAAAATAATGGGGCGGACCGGATTTGGTCCCCGGGCCTTGTGTTTTACACCTGTGATGTAAACAAACATTTGACATTCATTCCTCGGGCTTCTTGACATGAACCTGTTATTCACTCATATTTATTAATCGGACGCCTTCTAATGGAGGCAATTCTTTTATCAGGAAAATTGAGGAAAGTACAGTCATTTGTTTAAATAAAACTCTACATTTGGATTTATGCGTCTACAATTGAGACTTAAGATGGGAAGTAATAACGTCGATTTTGGAACCTGTTTCTTTAGGCTGGTGGATGACCGCTGCGTGGTTCAACCTGACACGGGTGACCTGAACAACCCGCCCAAAAAATTCAGAGGTAAGGCGAGGGCCTACCACAGGCTTTCTGTAATGAGTCTGAAATTATGGAACTTGATTCTTCATATAGCAAAGCAAATAACTTGCAATTGTCCTTCCTCAAACATGCCAGTGAAAGTACAAATTGATACATGCTCTCCGCTGTGACTGTAAAGTGTCTTTGAGAGTTTAGAAAGGCGCTTATAAAGGAAATGTATTATTCTTCTTATTATTATTTTGTTTCATCTATTATTTTGCAAATATTTTCCAATACAACAAAAATCGCTCAAAATATAACAACTGGAATTTAAAAGTGACTTGCTACCCGTTGAGCGATTTTTTTTTTTTTTTTTTTTAACATAAAGAGCCTGTGAGGTGGTGTGAAACGGCTGTACTCATGCACCCTCTTGTAATGCAAGTTTTGTGTTATTTCTACCTCTGTCCCTAGATTGCCTTTTCAAACTGTGTCCCATGAACAGATACTCTGCGCAGAAACAATTCTGGAAGGCAGCAAAACCTGGAGGCAACAGCACCACTGACGCTGTTCTTCTCAACAAACTGCATGTAAGCCCCCCCCCCCCCATCCCAATCTTCATGTGAATGAATCTGTTGCGGTGAGCGCATTTTCATATCTGCAGCTTTACCCTTAAATAGGTTGTCCATTTCCTTTGTGCTGCATCAGCATTTTTTCCAAAACTATTCTTCATTCCTTCCTGTGCATTTTTTCGGTTTAAAACTCTCCTGTCATGTAGCTAAGTAAAGCCATCACAATATTAGAAACGCTTTTGGTTGACGTGTAAGGTTAAACTGTAAACTCAACTTGGAATCAATACATTTTGTCACAAATTCAGTGTAAAATCTCCAGGAGCTAAACACCTTCGATAAAGGCAATTTTGAATTTTCAATGATCTTTATGCTAATATACTCTTATACTATGCAAATGAGCCTCCAATTAGATTTTGGCCCATGGAGTAATATCTGGTCAGCAGACCTGAGGTGTCGGGAAGGTGTGTAAAGGTGAATGAGCTCGGAGAGGTAAGGAGGAGCCAGGCCATTTAAAGATTTGAAGACAAATAATAAGATCTTGAAAAGAACTCAAAAAAGTATAAGGAGCCAGTAAAGTGATGCCAGAGTAGGAGTTATGTGCTCCCTCTTACGAGTACCAGTCAAGATGATTGGCTGACTCCAAAGTAAAGCGCACTACCGTAATCGAGCCGAGTTGTGACAAAGGCATGAATTACTGCTTCTAGCTGCTCATGCGAAAGTATCACTTCTGTCTTCTTTTCATTGAAGTTCAAGACGTTTTGTGCCATCCAGGTTTTGATTTCCTCCTGGCAGGATAAAAGTGGCCTTATGGAGAAAGTGTCTTTTTTTGCTTAGTGGGACATAGATCTGATCATTGATAATCATTGCAGCAGAATGAAATACCATGTTTCCTTCGGATGGAACCTAGTGGGAGCAGTTATAGTGAGAACAACATTGGTCCCAAAATTGACCCCTGTGGAACACCACATGACAGAGGGACAGTACGTGACCCAGAGCAGCCAAGGCGAACACAAAAGGTTCCTGTCAGAAAGGTAGGACCTAAACCAGTCAAGAGCACTACCCGTGATGCCCACCAAGTGCTGGAAACGAGACAGTAGAATACTGTGATCCACTGTATCAAATGCTACAGTCGGATCTAATAAAACCAGACACACAAAATCTCCAGTGTCATTGGCCAGGAGGAAGTCATTAGAAACCTGTAACAGGACTGGCTCTGTGCTATGCATCTTCTTGAAACCTGTCTGGACGACTTTTCAACTGCATGTGCACAACTTTTTCAAGCAATTTTGAGATGAAAGGCATTTTCGAAATGGGCCTAAAATCTGACAGTACATATATCTTGATATCTTGATCAAGACCAGGTTTCTTGATCAAGGGTGGGACAACAGCATGTTTAAACTGTTGGCGGACAATGCAAGAAGAGAGGCTGTTGTTGATAATGGCTAAGACCGATGTGCCAATACTCGGGAAAACTTCCTTAAAGAAATGTGGAGGACGAGAGTCACAGGGGGAGCCAAATGGCTTCGACTGGTGAGCTACATCCTTTAAAAGGGTCAAGGACACAGCGTCAAAGGAATTTAGCACAGATGAACACGGAACATTGACAGAAAGGTCGAATGTGGTATTTGAAGCAAGAGTCCTTGCAGTCACAAATTCATTCATTTGTTGTGCGCTTTATAAGTGGAGGAGAAGAAACATTGTAATGGCGTCCCCAACCCGCCGAGATCAACATTTTGCTCCAAGGTATTTGATTTGAGGTGTAATTGTTCCCATTCCTCTTTGACGAAGCATGCGGCTGACTTGGAAAAGAAGCAGAATGAGTCGGAAAATCGCAAGTTGCTCGGATCAGTCATCCAATATGGAAATGTCATTCAGGTACTCTCACCCACCCAAGAAGATGATGTTCTCGCTCTGCGCTTTGTGCCATTGATGGCGATGGGACTGTCGAAAATTACGCTCATTTGATTTGCTTTCTCCCAAGCTGCTGCATTTGAAAAGCAATAAGTACCTGACCGTGAACAAGCGTTTACCCGCACTGCTGGAAAAGAATGCCATGAGGGTGACACTTGACTCAGCTGGAAATGAGGGGTCCTGGTTCTACATCCAACCTTTCTACAAATTGCGCTCCCTGGGGGACAGTGTGAGTATAGACTCACTTGGTATCACCTCTGATGACTCAAATTATATATATATATACAGTGGTACCTCGGTTCTCAACCATAATTCGTTCCAGGACCCTGTTCGAAGAGCGATTTTTTTTTTTAACACCGAAACTACCTCTTTTCTCCTGTCACTTGCGAGTTGACAGCGGGGGGTCTGCCTCTCCCGGCCGTTCTCCACCCGCTGTAATTCTCTAATCACGGACACGGGGCATTTATACGGTTCGCGATCACCTCGCCAATGCCGGATGATTGACTCAACTCGCCACCGTACCTGGACTCTTCCGTCGATGCGCGAGTGTATCCGGTCCGAGGTATTTTCCCTGCGTCCCGTAAATTTATGTCATCTTCCGGGATTGCGTCATTTTGCACCCTCGTGTGCAAGCGGGTCGGATCACCCCCTGCCTTCTTACTCGCTGTGTTTTCTTTTATTTATGAATAAACATCCTGCTTGGTGAGTACGTGTCTGTTTTGGAATGCCACACATTCCACTACGTTCCGACGAGTCATCTGAAGTCACTCTCGCTCGGAACGTGACAGCGGATGACTCGGCTACAGGATGTTCTTTTCTCTGAAAATATCTATCCAATGACACTTGCTCTCACTCCCACAGCAACATCACTAGATTTCACAGCCTCCTTATTCTTTAATATCGTACTGATCGTAGATTTCGCCATGCTGTATTCCCTCGCCAGATCAGACACTCGCACACCTCCTTCATATTTTGCAATTATTTCTTTCTTAAATGCAATAGTTGTACGCACTACTTTTCTTTTGTCACTTTAAGCAGCACTTACTTTCTTTGGAGGCATGATTAGGGGCTAAAACTCTTCGTACACCTATATTAAACGCTAGAGCAAAATGCAGCACGTCCGCTAGCGACAACAGTTGGTCACGAACAGAGCGATAGACCCGTGCGCCGCTCAGCTCCCCACCCTCGCGTACGCACTCACGCGTCGTATTGGCGTTGGAACACCGATTGATGTTCGAACGCCGAAGCAATAATATCTAGAATATTTTGTTCGAACACCGATTTGTTCGAACAGTGAGGCGTTCGAGAACCGAGGTACCACTGTGTGTGTGTGTGTGTGTGTGTGTGTGTGTGTGTGTGTATATATATATATATATATATATATATATATATATATATATATATATATATATATATATATATATATATATATATATATATATATATATATATATATATATATATATATATATATACTGCCACAGACATATACATATATATATATTATATATACAATGTATACTGTAGGGCGGCCCGGTAGTCATGTTCTCCCCGGACCCGCGTGGGTTTTCTCCGGGTCCTCCGGTTTCCTCCCCCACTCCAAAAACATGCATGGCAGGCAGATTGACCACTCCAAATTGTCCCTAAGTGTGAGAGTGACTGTTGTACGTCTTTGTGTGCCCTGCGATTGGCTGACAACCAATTCAGGGTGTCCCCCGCCTCGTGCCCGAAGACAGCTGAGATAGGCTCCAGCAACCCCTGCGACCCTAATGAGGAATAAGCGGTACGGAAAATGAGATGAGATGTATACTGTATACAACTACAGCTACAACGCCCTCTGGTGTTCATAATGTGACATTCATCCTAAAACAATCAGAAGATGGCTAATTTAAAAGACTAGAGAGTGGAGGCGACAAGCAATAAAAATCTGTCACATTGCACAAATAGAACACAAAGTTTCATTTCCAATTTTTCCTTCGCACTCTTGAAGGTGGTGATTGGGGACAAAGTTGTGCTTAACCCCGTGAATGCCGGGCAGCCTCTTCATGCCAGCAGTCACCAGCTCGTCGATAATCCAGGTTGCAACGAGGTATGATTGCATGTTCATTCAAATGTTATTTGGAGGATGTATTCCATGTAAAAAGAATGAGGTCATCGTGTTTGCATATAGATATGTAAGTGTGTATATGTAATATAGCTGTGCTGCCTGTATATGCTTTTTAAATTGATGGCCTCTGATTTTTCATCCTCATTTTTTGCCTAGGTGAATTCTGTCAATTGCAACACCAACTGGAAGGTTGTTTTATTCATGAAATGGAGTGACAACAAGGAAACCATTCTGAAAGGGGTTGGTCCATTGCTTTGACTTTGTTTTTATTTTTTATTTTTTTTGTCAAATACACGACAGACGTGAATCTGAAATATTTTTGCAATGCAGGGCGACGTTGTTCGCCTGTTCCACGCAGAGCAGGAAAAGTTCCTAACATGTGATGACCACAGAAAGAAGCAATATGTGTTCCTGAGAACAACTGGCCGACAATCTGCCACGTCTGCCACAAGCAGCAAGGCACTCTGGGAAGTGGAGGTTTGTCTGTTTTTTTCCCAATTCATCCCCATCAGTCACGTTGCTTTAAAGATAGCAAGTATACATCAAAGTCTTATGACGTTGTCTGACATTTTATCTTTGGCAGGTGGTTCACCATGACCCATGTCGCGGAGGTGCGGGTTACTGGAACAGCCTTTTTAGGTTTAAACATTTGGCAACTGGCTGCTATTTGGCTGCAGAGGTAGGAGAGGTGAGCGCCTCCATCTTTTATCTCTTCTCGTCCAATTTGGTTACTGTGTAATGCCATGTTTTTTAATAATAAACTCACAAAGTTATGGAGAAAAACCCCATGCTCAAAAGTCATCAAAAGTTATTTGCACAGGTGAACCCCGACTTCGAGGAAGAGGGAATAGACCTGCGATCTGCAGTAAGTCATTTTGATGAGTGTTGATGGGCTCCACGATTGTTCTTTAGAATGTTTGTTCATACATGGCGGATGTTTTTTTTTGCTTTGTGCTCTAGGTGGTGGACTTTGCACCCTTTAATTTCCAGGTACTACATTAATACATTCCAGACACACAACATACATCATCATGAATTGTCCCAAAAATATCACCCGGCATTATAATTAATTCATCATCCCACCAACAAAATGTCAGACATTCAAAATGGTCAGTTTTTCTACTTTGTGTGTTACAATGGGCGCGCATCTATGACAAAAACATATTGCTGATTTGTGTATTACCGTAAAGTTCCACGAGTGGGCAGGCATTCACCATAATCGCCCAGGTTCAAGGCTATTGCAGCTATGTGTTCTCGGTTTTCTTGCTTTGTACTTTTTATTGTTAATTTTTTTTTTTAACCAGCTGGATGCAGATAACGAAGCTTTACGTGGCCGTCTACGGGCCCCCCAAGAGAAAATCATGTACACCCTTATCCCGGTCCCGGATGGCATGGAGATCTCGTCCATCTTTGAATTAGACCCCACCACGTTGAGAGGCGGAGACTCGATGGTACCCAGGTGCAAAGAAAACACTTTTGAAGAAACATGTGTCACTCCATGAATTCACCTGTTGTCCCTCATACTTTGAAATGTCGAAAAACATTCACCTGTAACCTTAGATTAGAATATCGTTAACACATTGGATTGGATGTACCTTCATTCATATCGTAGTGGAGAAATTTACATTTCACAGCAGCAAATGTCATCAAATGTCAAGAAGACACATCCCTATTTTCTTATTCCATTCATCATGTGAGCCATTATATGCACTTTCTGTATTAAAAGGAAACGCACAACCCAACTACTTTGTCAAAAGTTCAGTCCAAAACCATAAGAAACTTTATTTCACCCTTTCTGATCACTGCCGGCATTCATTTCGTATGAAATGACACTTCGATCCTCTAGTTTAATTTATTTTTGTTCCGTTGCAGTCTTCATCTATCTATCTATCTATCTATCTATCTATCTATCTATCTATCTATCTATCTATCTATCTATCTATCTATCTATCTATCTATCTATCTATCTATCTATCTATCTATCTATCTATCTATCTATCTATCTATCTATCTATCTATCTCTCTGTCTGTCTGTCTGTCTGTCTCTCTGTCTCTCTGTCTGTCTGTCTGTCTGTCTGTCTGTCTGTCTGTCTGTCTGTCTGTCTGTCTGTCTGTCTGTCTGTCTGTCCCTGTCCATCCCTCTGTCTGTCATCCCTCCATCCCTATGTCCATCCCTGTGTCCATCCAGCCGTCCGTCCCTCCCTCCCCCCGTCTGTCTGTCCGTCCTTCCGTCTGTCTGTGTCTCTATATCTGTCGTTCTAGCGTTACAAGTAATTAATTTATTATATTTGTTTTTGTTTGTTTGTGTATTTATTTATCCATTTCTTTTTAGGAGTTCTTACGTGCGGCTAAAACACTTGTGTACCAACACATGGGTTCACAGCACCAACATCCCCATTGACAAAGAGGAAGAAAAGCCAGTTATGTTAAGGGTATGTTCAATCAAGTTTTTTTTTCCGTATTTTTTATTTTTTTTATCAACTGGGGTGTATTTACATTCAACTCATTCCATGTTTTCAGATTGGAACGTCGGCAGTGAAAGAAGACAAAGAAGCTTTTGCCATTGTGCCAGTGCCACCAGCCGAGGTACGGGATTTAGACTTTGCTAACGACGCAAGCAAAGTGTTAGCATCCATCGCGGGCAAACTGGAAAAGGGTACCATTACGCAGAATGAAAGAAGGTAAACCATGATGGTTTTCAACCTCCTTTTAATTTTGATGTTTCTGTTATAGAACATTCTTTTTGTTGCGTCCTCATACATTCCCTCTCCAGGTTTGTGACCAAGCTCCTGGAAGATCTCGTCTTCTTTGTCGTAGACATCCCAAACAGCGGACAGGATGTTTTGGAGATCATGGTCAACAAACCAAACCGAGAAAGACAGAAACTCACGAGAGAACAAAATATCCTGAAGCAGGTTTGTAAAATAGGATTGTAAAAATACCGTACGGCGCTCAGAGTGTCACGCTTGACTGTTCTTTTTAGATCTTCAAACTTCTTCAAGCACCTTTCACAGACAGCGGCGACGGTCCCATGCTGCGTCTCGAGGAGCTGGGTGACCAACGCCATGCTCCTTTTCGCCACATTTGTCGGCTTTGTTACAGAGTGTTGCGCCACTCTCAGCAGGACTACAGAAAGAATCAGGTGGGCGAACGCCGGCCGCCGCTTCGCCTCGACCCAATGGGCCCCGTAAATGTCTTCCCATTGTCTCCCTTGCGCAGGAATACATCGCCAAGCAATTTCGCTTCATGCAGAAACAAATCGGCTACGATGTGCTCGCAGAAGACACCATAACTGCTCTACTCCACAATAACCGGAAGTTGCTTGAGAAACATATCACTGCTGCGGAGATAGACACATTTGTCACTCTTGTGAGGAAGAATCGTGAGCCAAGGTAGAGGAAAAAAGCAATGTGTTGGCCTTATTTAAGATCACAAATAGGATGTTTTTTTTTAAAGATTGCAATCTTTTACTATATTGTTCTCAAATAACGTCCACGAAATTGAGTTTTCACTCTCGCTGACAAATTACGCAGCTTGTGAGCGACCGCCGTGTAAATGAAATTAAACACGATGTTTGATTTTACAGCAAGGGAGCCAATTGTGTGTCGAGTTAATGTTGCGTTTCAACATGAAACAGTTTACTTAAGATTATATTGAAGAAACATTTGATTAACCGAATTTGTACGGAGCAAAAACGCTCAAGTTGAGCTTGTTTATCTTTTCATGTGCGTTCATAGCAATTGGCTATCCATTACACCTTTACATTGTTTTCTTTTCACTTTCCATCGCTCGTTAACAAAAATAAAAATAATTATATCAACTGCTGGCCATTATTTTGTTTGGACCGGCATTTTTTTAGACTGTATTTTTTAATCATCTCAAGTTTGATACTTTACATATCGTGTCCTAAAGATTGGATTGGATTTGCCTTAATTAGTCTCGCAGTGGAGAAATTTACATTTTACAGCAGCAAAGTTATGAAAGGAATGAAAATAGAAAAACAAAATACATGAGCTGCTGGAAAGGCAGCCACTCTCGCGGCACCGTCTTGAAGTCAAAAGAACAAAAAAAAAACACTAAATAACAAATAACATGACAACACAAAGACACAGTCATTCATTCTGAAGCAGTTTCTGTACCCTCTTTGTTACACAAAGCAGTTCCACATGAAAGAGAAGAGGATCAAAGCGTCTCTTCACCAGTGGATCAGGGACATCATGGTGGAATGTGCACGTCGACTACAAGCTAAATGTTGAAAGCAAACACGCAGCTGTAGCATCCATTGACGAAGAGATTGTCTCACATCTCCTGTCCCACATAAATCCACTTTAATTCCAAGTCGCGACAGTTCCACATACGCATCGGCGCTCATTCTTATCGCGGGCTCCTCAAGCCATGTATCCATCCAGCCGCAGATTGTCCAACAGCACCGACCTTCCGCTGAACAAAGCGGTGCTGTGAAGATGCTGCCCATTCCAGGCGCTAAAAAGCACAATGGCCCCTGTGGTGTCCAGTGATGACAGTTGAATGGCACCGACATTCCTCCCATTCAAAAACAGTACTGGCATATTCATGCTGCCGAAAAGGCGCAACCGCTCAGCACAGTCTCCTCCTTGATGAATGTTGTGGTCAAAAGTGCTGAAAAACAATCCGTATCCATTCCACACGACGCACAACAACACAAAGTGACAAAAGAAAACACAAAACAATACAAATCAAACAAAAAAAGCAAGGCTCATGAGAGCACTTGTTGACGGCTGCCTACTCGGGCGCCATCTTGGACTCCTTTTGATAAGCATGCATTTGACTTTAGAGTCTGAAAATCCTCCATGAAGCATTTCCAGTTGGTCCACAATGCTGCTGCTGGTCACTTCTTGCCTGGTTCTTATAGGAGGGAGTACGTAACCCTACTCTAGTCTTTTCAGTGTGCGGGAATTTAGTGTTTAAGATAATTCCGGTATTATTTCTGTTTTTTTATTTACATATGTATTTATTTATTGATGTATTCAATTATTTACTTATTTGTGTGTTTGTTCATTTATTTATGTTCGTGTTTGGGAGCCTTTTACTGAGCGAGTTGCTTGTCCAGTAGCCACAAAGGGACATAAGCCTTCTTGTGCCAGTCCCGAGCCCGGATAAATACAGAGGGTTGTGTTAGGAAGGGCATCCGACGTAAAAGCTTGGCCAAAACAAACCTCTGAAGATGGAGGGCACTGATTCGCTGTGGCAACCCCTTGAAGGGAAAAGCCCGAATGAAAAGAAGATTAGTTTATTTATATATTTATTTATTTGACTGTTTATTTATTTTTGTATGTGTACATAGGTTTTTGGACTACCTGTCGGATCTTTGCGTGTCCATGAACAAATCCATCCCTGTGACGCAGGAGCTCATCTGCAACGCAGTGCTTGATCCGACCAACAGCGACATCCTCATTGAAACTAGGTGAAGCCTCATTCGTCATATCGGCTCATCTGCTGCTTTTATTTGAAGCATTTTACCAAATTGAAGCGTTGTCTCGTTCATTAGGTTAGTTTTATCGAGATTTGAGGTCGATATAGGAACAAACGGTGAAAATCCAGTCGAAGCTGAAGATGAAGAGGAAGTGTGGCTGTTCTGGAAGGACAATTTCAAGCATATACGAAGTAAAAGCGTTCGAGAGTTGGCCCAGGATGCAAAGGAGGGTCAGAAGGAGGATTACGAGGTGGTCAGTTACTACAGGTCAGATACTCTTGAACCTGTACTTGCCCTTGTTTACTCACTTGCGGGAAACTTAAAACGCACACTCACACTAGTCATGTGAAATTTTGATTCCATAAACCGGGAACAAAAAACACGCAGCACCGCAGTTGGCGAACGTCCTGCGCGTAATTTCTCGACAGGTGCCAACTCAACCTTTTTGCCCGGATGTGTTTGGACCGTCAGTACTTGGCCATCAATAAGATCTCTGGGCAGCTGGATGTGGATTTGATCCTTCGCTGTATGTCTGATGAGGATCTGCCCTATGACTTGCGGGCCTCTTTCTGTCGCCTCATGTTGCACATGCATGTGGACCGGGATCCCCAGGAGCAGGTCACGCCGGTCAAATATGCCCGTCTTTGGTCTGAGATCCCCTCGCAAATTACAATCGATGAGTGGGTATATTCCTCTTGCTTCAAGAGACGGCGGGGACTTTGTTTCGCGTCTGACTTTGACTTTGTCTTACCAGCTATGATAACGATGGTACCAGCAGAGATGAGATCAAGGAGCGTTTTTGCCTCACCATGGATTTTGTAGAAAACTACCTCAGAGAGGTGGTGTCGCAAAATGTTTCCTTCTCTGACAAGGAGAAAAACAAGCTCACCTTTGAGGTATTCTTTCTTCAATCATCTACACTTTTATCGACATCATGCAAAACAAATGCTCATTTGTGTTTGGTTGCTTTTCTTTTTCGGTTGTAACTATGATTCGTTCAAATTCATTTGATATCGCCGGGAACCTTGCCATGACCTTTCGGGATCACACGGTGACCTAGGATCCAGTCAGGAATTGAAATGAATCCTCCAGAGGTTGGATCTGGGTATGAAGATAATGGGGAGATGGCCAGGCCAATCGCTTTACCAATCTGGAAGCGTGTTGCAATAGTATGAGGCAATTTCCCCATTGCCGGACGATTAAAGGCTTTCTGATTGTGATCACCCTGACTGGAAAGAATAAAAGCATGCATGTGGTTTCCTCTGCACATGGTTTTCAATTTAATTTTTCACAGGTGGTGAATCTGGCGAGGAACCTGATATACTTTGGCTTCTACAACTTCAGCGACCTGTTAAGGCTGACAAAGATCCTGCTGAATATTTTAGATTGTGTCCATGTCAGCACTGTATACCCCATCAACAAGATTGAAAAAGAAGAGCAGAACAAAGGTGGGCATCTTCCTGCCCTTGCTCCTGATACTTCTCTCTTGCTGGTTTCCCATCATTATTTGATCCTCATGTTTCCCTAGCTGGCAGCAATGTGATGAAGTCCATCCACGGAGTCGGCGAACTAATGACCCAGGTGGTGCTGCGAGGAGGCGGTCTGCTGCACACCACCCCGACTCATCAGCCAGAGGGCGATGTCGTTAAAGCCCAAGCAGAACCGGAGAGAGAAGACATCATGGTCATGGACACCAAGCTTAAAGTCATCGAAATTCTACAGGTGTGGCGATACTTGTTGGAACGAGCAACTCACGCAGTGGTTTTACTCTGGCTTTTCTTCTGCTTCAGTTTATCCTCAACGTGCGGCTGGACTATCGGATTTCCTGCCTGCTGTGTATTTTCAAACGAGAGTTTGATGAAAACAATCAGCATTTAGAAAACACTGCCGCCCAGAATGGAATCAATAACGTCAGCAGTCAGATGCCAGGTTTGCAGTATTTTTGGTCATAATATCGTTTAATTTCCTGTCGATATAACCAGAGCAAAGAAGTTGAGGTGTGACCGGCATGACCGGCATGAACGGCAAGCCAGCGTGGGATGGAGCGGGCGTGGGGGGTTGAACGCATGACGATAGTGAAGCTGTGATTGAGTCGACCTCGTACGAGTGCTTCCTCCAACATTGTAAAAATAAATAAATGAATAAAAATGTCATGTGAACCCTTTAGGGAACCTTGACTTTGAAAATATTGAAGAGCAGGCAGAAGGAATATTTGGAGGAAGGTAATTACAGACTCATCTTGCTCCATTAGCAACAGCATGGAACAAAATTTGATGAAGGTCATGAACTTATTTTTCTTTGGCCATTTAGTGAAGAGAACACTCCACTTGACCTGGATGACCACGGTGGACGTACCTTCCTCAGAGTGCTTCTACACCTTACCATGCACGACTACCCTCCTCTCGTCTCTGGTGCACTTCACCTGCTCTTTCGACACTTCAGCCAGAGGCAGGAAGTTCTCATGGCTTTCAAACAGGTAGGGCTTACCCTTAATTACTATTCCATCTTCCCCATTTTTTAATATATCTGTCAGTTCTTCTTCAAAACTGTGCTCTAGGTCCAGCTCCTTGTGACCAGGCAGGATGTTGATAACTACAAGCAGATCAAATCAGACCTTGACCAACTACGGTCCATTGTGGAGAAGTCCGAACTGTGGGTTTACAAAAGACAAGGAGAAGATGGGATGGATGGAGATGGAGCCTTTGAGTCAGATACCAAAAACAAGGTAACAAAGGTAGTTTCAATCAAGGTTATGTACTGGTATCAGGGTTTTCTTGGCACAAACGAGTTAAAAAAAAGTTCATATATTTTCAGTTGTTAGCTAAATTATTATTACTAGTCTGTATGAGCTAAGGTAGTTTGAATTGTTTGTTTCTCCAAACAAGGCTAATATCAAGCAGTCTCAATTGCTAGCTACAAACTAGGCTAATCTAATCCATTTTTCTAAATCTAAGCTAAGGTAGTTTCAATAGCTAGCTACAAACTATGCTAAGCTCATCATATTTCAATTGTTTGCTACAAAGTAGTCTAATCAAAGCTCGTTTTAATTGCTTGCTACAAACTAGGCTAAGCTCATCCAGTTTCAATTGTTCAACAAAACTAGTCTAAGATAAGATAGTTTAAATTGGTCACTACAAACTAAGCTGAACAAAGGGGCTTTCAAATGCTCGCCACAAACTAGGCTAAGCTAAGATAATTTCAGCTGCGAGCTACACACTATGCTTCGAACATGTGTCGTATCCACGGCTTTGAAGCAGGAAATGAAGTCGTCGCAGCACAGTTGGGTTATTAGTTAAAGCATCTGTGTTGGTTGTTTTGTAGGGGGATTCACTTGGTTCTGACAAGAGCAGTACAGAAAGCACCAGCAACTATAACTACCGAGTTGTGAAAGAGGTATACTCATGTGTACTGTACTTTGATGAAAATGTCTTCTTTGTGAGTGACTCTGCCTCCCCTCCCATTCTCATCCAGATTCTCCTGCGTCTCAGTATGCTTTGCGTCCAGGAGGGGAGCTCTGGGAAGAAGAGTAAAAAACAGCAGCAGAGACTTTTGAGAAATATGGGGGCACACAGCGTGGTGCTGGAGCTTCTACAGATCCCCTATGAAAAGGTGTTTGGGTGAATTTACACAATTTTATTTTGTCAACTGGGTGTCTGAAATAAGATTATTCGGTTCTGAGGTTGAACACATGCTGAGAATTTGAACGTTTATAGAAACAAAAAGGAGATTCTATTTTTTTTTTTTATGATAGGGTGAGGATGTTCGCATGCAGGAAATTATGAAACTGGCTCACGAGTTTCTGCAGAATTTCTGTGCGGGGAACCAACAAAACCAAACTCTTCTTCACAAGCATCTCAACCTCTTCCTTAACACGGGGGTGAGCTTTGAATCGCTTGTATTTGTTGTTTCCTCGGGTGTTGCTTTTTATTTTGTTGATGGTGCGTTCGCGCTGTTCCCTGAACCATTTTTCTGCTCTTTCAGATTCTAGAAGCCATTACCATGCAACACATTTTCATGAATAACTTCCAACTCTGCAGTGAAATCAACGAGCGGGTGGTTCAACACTTTGTCCACTGCGCCGAGACTCACGGGCGACACGTCCAATACCTTAAGTTTCTTCAAACCATCGTGAAGGCAGAGAATAAGTTCATCAAAAAATGTCAAGACATTGTCATGGCTGAGGTTTGAGGGCTTTTTTTACGTTCTTTTTGGACCAACAATTGTAGCACCCAGCACAAGTTTTGCTCATACATTCATATTTAAACGATTCAGTAGTCGTTTTTGAGAATTCAAGTTAGTTTTCTTTTTTTGTTTTTTTTTCCCTTGTCTTGCTGTGAAACGGTTGCGAGCCTCCCGTATCAACTGTTAACTGCCCGCTTTGATTCTGACCCCTTCACAGCTTGTAAACTCCGGAGAGGATGTCCTTGTCTTCTACAATGATCGTGTCTCCTTCCAAGCATTAATTCAAATGATGCGCTCAGAGCGGGACCGGATGGACAACAACAGCCAGTTAATGTATCACATCCACCTGGTCGAACTGTTAGCCGTCTGCACCGAGGGCAAAAATGTCTACACTGAGATCAAGTGCAATTCACTCTTACCCCTGGACGACATTGTGCGGGTCGTCACCCATGAAGACTGTGTTCCTGAGGTGGGAATATCTCTTTATTTGTCTGGCCTGTGCACTTGATGTCGGGTCGCGCATAGCACAGATATACAATGAAGCTTGCAAGCTAGCTTCTTAGCAACCCGAATGTATATTCAAAATGCTTTCTGATTTTGCTCCGTATTCTTCCTCTAATACAAGGGACCAGATCAGGCCCGCCATATCATTTTATTCAGCCTGCGAAAGCTAATCAAGCATGTCAAGTACTATGATGCTTGTTGAAGTCTGAATCAAAATTTCCAATTGTCCAATGTCGACCACAATAACAGTCATCATTTTTTACTTCAAATATAATAACTAGTTATGCACGATAAAAAATAAGTTTGACACCCTTGCCCTCATAGAACTGAGAAGATCGTTGGAAGGAACACGTTGGACCCACCCGCTCAGCTTCCCGAATAATATTATTTCACATTTTGTAGGTAAAGAAGGCCTACATCAACTTCCTGAACCACTGCTATGTTGACACAGAAGTGGAAATGAAGGAGATTTATACATCCAACCACATGTGGAAGCTGTTTGAAAACTTCCTGGTGGACATTTGTAGGGTAAGCAATAAATAAATAAATGAAGCCCGCTGGTTTCCCTCATGATATGAGATATGTCATCGCACGTCTTTATTTATGTCCAGGTGTGCAACAACACCAGTGACAGGAAGCATGCAGATACCATGCTGGAGTGTTATGTAACTGAGACAGTCATGAGCATCGTCACGTGTTTCTTCAGCTCTCCTTTTTCTGATCAGAGCACAAGTTTGCAGGTGATTGAACTGCTTTGCCATCGCAATTTTCAGCAGTTGTGTGTCTGTTTTTGCCGCCTGGTCAAATCGGTCTATATCAGTGTTTATGTTTTTGACTTGGCGGTTTTGGAATGCCTTTAAACGAGCAATTCTGCGGTACGCTGATGCGCGCGAGCAATCAGAATGGGATTATTAATTTTGATGTCATCTCAGACCTGACTTCGCAAAGTTCATATTGTGAACCCATTGATTTAAATTATTGATTTTGATTTCAACGCTCCAGACATGATAAAATTACCAAATTCTTCTCTCTGCATAGATGGCTCGCAACGTGTATGTAAGTAACATTGACCTATCCTGTAAATAGTTTTCCAACCTCTCCCAAGTGGTACCACCGCCTTCTCGTGTCTGTGATTCAAGCAAATGTGGTGGGAAGTAGCTCTCTTTCTGCACTCGGTGGCCTTCCCGTGGCTTAGTCAGCACACACGGACTTTGTTGTTCCCAAATCTGTGGGTGTGTTGCACAAGGTTTTGCTGGAACTTGGTGTAGATGATGCAATGGCTTGAAATGGTCACTCCGTCTCATCGCCCGAAGTTCGACGGGCCAAATAGTTTGTCGTGTTGTGCTTTGTTGTCACGTTCCGTTTCCCCCCGTGTGAAACATCCTTGGCGCTTTCATTTGAATTCCAGCAGAAAATGTTTTGTTGTCATTATTCTTATTATAATGATTGATTTATCGATGACATCACTACCGTCTTTTGCAGGCTGCCGTTCTGGGAAAAATAACTGAGGTATTTATTGTCCTCTCGGGCTGAGAACAGCCATTACATTTCTTTTTCACCAAGTAACAAGCAGCTGTTCACCACTGGCATATTGTGCAGATGATTTCCAAACAGCCAGCTCACAAAAATCTGTCTGGAGTTGCACCATACTCAAATATTCGTCCGTCGATGGTCACGTTGTCCTTCTACAAAACGCGGTGCTATTAACGCTATATCTGTTTTGTTTAATTGTTTGTATGCAGACACGACAGCCCGTGTTTGTCCAGCTGCTGCAGGGGGTTTTCCGAATCTTCCACTGTAACTGGCTTAACCCAGTCCAGAAAGCTTCTGTGGAGGCTTGCATCAAAGTCCTCTCAGACGTCGGTATGTTATTACACCAGGCATGTCCAAAGTCCGGCCCGGGGTCCAAATACGGCCCGTGGTCAATTTTCATCCGGCCCGCAGCCTACGTCATGAAATCAATAACATCTGGGCCCGCATGTACAATTACTACATTTGGCAATAGCGCTGTTACCTGTGTGCTACGTGCTGGGATCTAGAGGATCAAATAGGAACAGAAATTTAGTAATTGAGTAATTGACTGAATTTCTAAAATGACAATTTTCTAAAATAGCATTTTTTTAATTTACAAAATTCTAAAATTATGACAATCAACAAAAGAACAATTCTGAGAAGTGAAGTGAATATTCCATTTTCAATGTCTATTGCATGTTTCAAATGAACCAAAACACATGCTTAAGTCATTCACTGCCCATCCCAAATTTATTCGGGAATTGAAAAGCATGATGTGGAGAGCCATTCCAGAATTTGTTCGGGTTTTGGTTTTTCTTGCCGGGGGTGCCCATAAACTGCTGGTCAGACCTCTGGCAATGTTTTTCCCTCCTGGGGTGGAGGGAGGGGGTTGTGCAGCCTTTTGTACAGCCGTCCCCATTTCAAGCTGAGGTAACACCAGATCCATATAATTTAATGATTAACTCTTTTTTTTCTGGATGAAAGAAGCATGTCTTAGGTTTCTCACGCTGCATTGAATGTTTATGTAGTGATAAAACTCAATCATCTGTGGGTCCTTTGAGTGAAAACCCTGCCACGGGAGTGGACACATTGTTGCACATCATCTGGCAGTGCACGAGTTAAGATAGCTGAAATGAAAATAACATATCAAATGTAAAACAGAATGGCTCACTGAAATGTTTTTAAATGAATTGCTTTTAATTGTAAAGAACGTCCACCAAAGTTGCCCCCCCCCCTACATTTTTCACACACCAAATCTGGCTCCCTTTGCAAAAAGTTGGGACTCCCCTGTATTACATGGAAGGAGCACCGCCCCAGAAACAAATTGTTGTTTCAAGATTAGCCAAAGTGTCATTTATCAGTCCTTGACAAGTTTGCATGATTTTCCAACCCAGCGAAGAGCAGAGCCATCGCCATCCCAGTGGATCTGGACAGTCAGGTGAACAACTTATTCGTCAAGTCCAATAATGTCGTCCAGAAGAGCCTCCTCAACTGGAAACTGTCAGCCAAGACCACCTCCAGACGAGATTCGGCCATTCCGACCTCCAAAGACTATAGAAACATAATCGAAAGGCTTCAGGTAGGCAAAGAAACATTTTCGGTGATCATCTCGTCGCCTTCTTCTGAATTTGTCAATTTTTGGTTTCAAATGGATTCCGATCCTCACTTTGTGAAGAAGAAGCTTCAGCTGCTCCGGTCATTTGCCTCCTTTCTCGCTTCACGTAATTTATGGAAGAAAAAAAGAAAGGTCGTTTTAAGTGCAAAGATCCGCAACATGTCGACATCTTCACAATCACTTTCTGGGAAGCCATTTCAATGACCTGAACTTTTGCGTGTCAAATTCTTACAACACATGACTCTGTGTGTGTACACTGGAAGGATCGGATGTCCCTCCTAAAAGTCATCTCAAGTACTTCGGCCAAAACGTGCAGTTTCCAGACTTGGCCATTTCTCAACCATGCCGATAATGCGCACGTCGAAATGAACATTGCGCGGTCCATGTGAGTTTGTCCCTGTTTCCTGTCACAGATTCAAACTCAGATTGTTTATTCCAAACATTTCAACTTGACTCTATCGGGGTTCAAAAGATAACCGGGGCAAAGCTTACATCACAGAGAGGTTGATTTCCAGTGTCACAAATGTGAGCCTTTTTTTGTAACAGAACTATTTAAAAAAAGTGGTAGCAGAACATTGTACTGGTTTTGATCTTGGCTCGTTGCACTTGCGACATTCCTGTGATGTTGATACGCAGGACATCGTGTCAGCTCTGGAGGATCGTCTCCGCCCGTTGGTCCAGGCAGAGCTCTCTGTGCTTGTGGATGTCCTTCATCGCCCTGAATTGCTCTTCCCCGAGAACACTGAAGCTCGCAAGAAATGTGAAAGTGGAGGATTCATTTCCAAGTACGCAACCGCGCTCTGTTGTTGATTTGAGATGATGCTCGTTTGGTGAACGGTAGTTAAAATTCTTGCCGTGTAAATGGCCTGGCTGTGTTTCAAATGATATGCTCTGAACTCATGAACTAGTTGTCACAAGACATGCACACTTGCCTGATACCAGCTCAGACTGGATTATAGACAAACTGGCAGGGCACACGGAGCCCGTGCTGCTTCTGGGATTATCCGAAACCTTGGCTTTGTAGAGACCCTTAACGTGTCAACTCTCACCACAACCGGCAAATCCGGATCGCATATGCCCTGTGATGTTTTAGAGCCACATGTGTCATAGTCAAGGCTCGTGGGCCAAATCTGGCACACCACGTCATTTTATTCGGCCCACGAAAGCTAATCAAGCATGTCAAGTGCCAGATGCTTGCAAAAGTCCAAACCAAAATTTCGAATTGTCCCATGTAAAATGAGTTTGACACCCTTGTTTTAGGTCAACGAAGCTTTATTTTGCTTTGGATTTTACACAACATCGAAAATTGTTTCTTGCGGTGTAACTGACGATGCCTGATGCAATTTTTCACCCAAACTTTTTTCCAACTTGATCGAATAATGTAAAGTGTCCGTGTGAGCTTTGAAAGGCGCTTAAAGGACAACCGACGTCTCCGGACAAGTTGTGTCCATAATTTGTAAAATGGCTTCAAATGACTTCTACTGAGCGTATTTTACAAAGATTCTACCGCATATCGCTATATTTTACGTTTTAAGACTCGCGCTGAATATTCAGGAAGTATCGTTTTTGAGTTGGTGACGAGTCCTCACCCTACGTCACTGAAGGAACGCCCCTGACCGAAAAAAGGACACATTGTAGCAGTCCTTCCGTCACATCAATGCATTTTGCTGTACTTGTTTGGCCTGAAAACTTCGTGTTGCACCAAAAAGAGGCAGAAAAGGGCAACAAAGCTCCTTGTAAGGAATTATTCAGCCGGTGGAAACGGGCTGATTAATTCCTTACACGGAGCTTTGTCGCCATTTTCGGCCTCTTTTTTTAGTGCTACACCCCCCCCCCCCTATTGCCTCAAAATGGCACGGAATAAATTCTTTCATCGATTGCAAAGATGTATGCTTTCCTCTTCAGAACTATTTGAATCATATTCATAACTGGATGAGTAACAAGAAAGCATATTCTCTGAATCTGAAGCCATTGTTTTGATTCTCCAGCAAGGCAAGACGTCTTGGGGTGACACCACGAACAAGGGCGCGGGACCTTCTGAAACTGGCCACTTCATTCATTTTTTTTTGCAGATTTGGACACTTTCAGTCATTTTTATTGGTGTTTTGCATTTGACTAAAAATATCAGCCTGCGTGTTTTGGGTGTTTTAGATGCTATAAAAGTTTTTCTGATGTCAATTAGGAAACAAAAAAGTGATGTCGGTTGTCCTTTAAAATGTATTATTATTATTATTATTATTATTATTGATGAGAAGGTTTCTTCAGCCGTCATCTGTACGTTTTGAAACCTTTTCAAAAAGTACAGATGACGGCTGAAGAAACCTTCTCATCGATGGACCACTCCTGTACGACTGAGAGCCTACACAGACATATTATTATTATTATTATTATTATTATTATTATTATTATTATTATTAATAATAATAATAAATTGCCCGGCCTTTGACTCGCGGCCACCAAATTTGTTGTCATGAATTCAACCAAATATCCTTGTGTTCAGTTGTGTCATTCAAGACAATGTCTTTGTAACCGATGTTTTTCCTTCCTTACGCTGCATCCCAGACTAATCAAACACACCAAGCAGTTGCTGGAGGAGAATGAGGAGCGTCTGTGCATCAAAGTACTGCAGACTCTCAGAGAGATGATGACGAAGGAGCGTGGCAATGGAGAGAAGGTACCGGGCTCGAATTTTCGCCTAACTCCAGGAAATGATTTACCCTTCCCTACTGTGCTGTCCTGGTCAAATATTACTCTTGACCAATCGGCTTTAAACAAGATCATTGAGCTGTGTTCTTCTATGTAATGCACCATGAAAGGAGAAATAACTATCTCTTTCTATCTCTATCTCTTTCTCTCTCATACGCACACATCAGAGTACACCAAAATGCTTTAGAAAACAGACAAAGGGAGATTTGAAAGAAATCATGGTATTGGCGATATCGCATGACTCCTTCTTGTGACTGAATTCAAGTCAGCCCAAACCTTTCAATGATCCCCCATTGTATTGCTCTGTCAAAAAATATGTTGCGGTATTTTGTTTCCCCTTATGTAATTTCCAGAACGTTTACACGAGTAGAAAGTGTTATCTTTGGCCTCCCGCTTCTGCCAGCGCTTTGTTGACACTTTGTTGTCAATTTGTCTCAGGTTTGACAAATCACATCATGTGCGCTTGATTCATCTCTTTGCCTCTCATGACATTTGGCAGACGCAATCCTGGCTACTCCCAGTTCAAAGATTGGCTTGCGGGTTTATTTGAATGAGCAATTGAGTCTGCACCCGTTTTGCACGTCAAAACTTTTAGTTCGTCCCACGGTGTCCAAACAGCATTGGCTAACATTGCATGTTGTGCGTGCAACAGAGCCTATTACACTAACTGAGCTGTACTAATTCTGCTCTTATACTTTTTTTATCTTCCAGCTGTTTGCCTTTGATGATGAAATGGATGTGGCTGAGGTTGATTATATTCATTTTTAACTACGCCGCATATGACGGCCACTCTAGTTCACACATGCTTACTCGTGTCTTATTTTGTGAGCTTTGTCAGCAGCTTCGTCCATCCCATTCCAAAATGCTCCGGGCATCTACATGGTGTATAATTAACTAATTCACTGCCAGACGGTGTGCAAAAATGTGTCCACTCCAGTGCCAGGGTTTTTGTCATTTTCACTCAAATTGCAGAACCCACGGAAAATTGAGTTTTCGGACTACATAAACATTCAATTTAACGTAAAAACATTTATACACTATTCTTTCAGAGTTAATTCCTAAGTTATATGTGTCTGGGGTCATCTGATCTTGAAATGGGGGCTGTTTTACAAAATACAATACATACTGATTTATATCGTGCTTTAACAACAGCTGAAGCGAAAATGAACAAAAGGTAAATCGACACACCCCCTCAAGTAAAACCAAAACCCGAAAAAATTCGGGAATAGCGCTCCACGTCACACTTTTCAATTCCTGAATAAATTCGGGAATGGCAGCGAATGAGTTAATGTCAACATGATCCATTCATTATTATTGGCGGGTTCAAAACTCAATGACATCGTCTATGATGCAATGCCTGAGTTCAGTCAATTTTTCACAAACCATACCGATTTTGGTCTTGATTGCCTGTGCATGTGCGTCACCAAAGTGATGAACTGCACGGGTTTATTTCTACACAGGATACAATTAAAAAGCGCCAAATTATGAATGTTTGTAATGTGTAATGTCACACATATTGTAAATGCCCGGTGTATTTGATCAGTTATAGTTCCTTATCAATTGTCATTTTTAAATTCGGCATGCACTGCATAGCTTGTGATGTGCATTGTGCTCGAGTTTGGAGTTCCCTTTATTTGGTTAGGTCCCTTTGCATTTATGCTTTTCCAGCGTTTTGGGCAAATACTGCGAAAGGTAGATTACACTTATAATATAATATAATATAATATAATATAATATAATATAATATATATATATAATATATATATATAATATGATGTAATAACTGTAATATGTATAATGTAATATGTAATATGTAATATAATATAATATAATATAATATAATATAATATAATATAATATAATATACATACTGTAATATAATCTGGCTGCAACCTGTTAGACGTAATGTTCTCCTTTATCAGAATTTTGCTTTATTTGCCAGGTTTTTGATCACCTGTTGTCCATTTATGATGACTTAATTATGCTGCAAAATATTTTTACATGCATACATAAGCATTAAGTCCAAAATTCAATGATAAAGCTGTTTTTGTACAAGTAATACCCAATCTCAACTTTTTTGTGGTTTCATTATTCGAGATGATTGTGACATGAGCAAGGGATTCTCACAGGGTCCAGACAGCGTGGGATGGTGGGCATGTCATCCATGTATGTATGTTGAATGATGCGTGATCGTGAGCAATGTAAACAAGGAAGAGCACAAAAGCGGGTTCTCCTTTTTGCTTGTTGTTCTGTGTAGGTGTCGCGGGGATGCTGGGTGTGACTTTACACTTGCCCGTTTGTCATAACTGACTCACGTTAAAATGCAACCAAACCTACATGAGGTTCCATGTAGTTTGTGTGTAAGGCCTTCGTGGTGTTTCATCGTCATCTGTTGTGGAATCAAGGTCAGCCAGGAAGCAAGATTCACCCAGCTTCTCACTGGCTTTATTTATTTGTACCCTTATTTTAAGTATCCTACTCAGTATTTGACCAAAATAATGATATACTGCATTGTTGGATGCAAAACTAAAAGTCACAGGTGTCAAAGTCAAGGCGCGGGGCCCAAATCTGGTCCGCCACATCATGTTATTCGGCCCACAAAAGCAAATCAAACTTGTGAAATTTCATGATGCTTGCTAAGGTCCCAAACCAAAATTTCAAATTGTCGTATGTAAACCACAATAAAACTCACAAATATTTACTTTAAATTTTCAAACGAATTAGTCATTAATTTGTTGTGTGTTTTAAATGTAATATATGGAGGGAATGAAACATTCTAATGGCTTCCCCAAATTCATAACGGCCCCAGAGAGGAAACTATCACTACAATGCGGCCTATGGCAAAAAATGACTTTGACATCTTTGCTAAAAGTCCTTAAAATAATAAGCAATTTGGAAACGCACGCTATCTTATGTGCCTCTTTGCGTATTGAAAAAAAAAAAAATCTATCTATCTATCTATCTATCTATCTATCTATCTATCTATCTATCTATCTATCTATCTATCTATCTATCTATCTGTCTGTCTGTCTGTCTGTCTGTCTGTCTGTCTGTCTGTCTGTCTGTCTGTCTGTCTCTCTATCTCTCTCTCTCTCTCTCTCTCTCTCTCTCTCTCTCTCTCTCTCTCTCTCTCTCTCTCTCTCTCTCTCTCTCTCTCTCTCTCTCTCTCTCTCTATCTATCTATCTCTCTATCTATCTCTCTATCTCTATATATAATGGCGGAGAAGGGAAAATGGATTTAAACATGGTGGTACTCTGCTGCTCGCGGGAAAAAAATATTACCCCTCATTCTTATCCATCCACATTATAGCTTCTTGTGCGATTATAGCTTCAAATGCACTCTCAATTTTCTCTCAATCTACTTGTACTTACCGCTCACTTCTGTCTGTTTTTTTTCTCTTGCCAAACAACCTTAGACAGACTGGGCCTGTCCTCATTTATCCTCACCATCCACCATGTCTTTATTGATTTATTTTGCACACTCGGTAGGGCGTGAGGTTGCAGATTCTTCAGCGCTGTCCCACTTTCCCCAAGTTCATGCTGCACGATTTTTGGGCGCAAGCCAGCTTGAGGAAACGGTTGCATAAGAGCCAACAGCCCCCCCATTCTTTTTTTTTTCTCTCCTCTTTCCTGGAATATAAACTGTATAGCGATGTGGCAATTGACCATAAAAGAGTGGCTGACAATTGTTTACAAGCAAACGCATCAAATCTAGCAACCTGCTAGATTTTCAATAAAAAAATAAATAAATAAATAAATACATGGTTAATTTAAACACTTTTTACACACTTAGTGTGACCTACAAGAGTGTCAATTCAATGGGATAAAGAAAAGGATGTACTTTGGAGACGTGTGCACACCTGGCAAACACCAGATTTCTCAGGCCCCATCTCCTGTGCCACCCCCCACAAAAAAGATATTGTTTCTAGGTCAGTGCCGTTACTAAATCGCCTGATTGCAGTCCGCAGCCCATGGTGGCCCCTGTGCTAGTTGAAACATACAGTACGTTGTCAGTCAATACGGTCCACATTGCTGTCCCATGGCCAAGTATGGCCGTTCCTGCATATTGCTATCCTGTGCATGCATAATGTCTGTTGTGAGAATGCGAGAGCGTTTCGTTTAGATTTGTCAGCTTACTGGTGACAGCAAAGTTTCAGTGTTTAATTGTTGCCTCAAAGGGATGTCTGTGACGACTTTCCTTGTTGCATCCTCACTAACTGAATAGCTTCTAACCTTGACTAACATCATGCTTTTATTCTCGATCAGCTGGGACCTCCATCTGAACCCGAAGAGTCATCTGAGGTGTGTTTAAAATCTATCGCTACCGGGCTGGTGTTGATCTTCCATAGTTTAAATTCAATCCCCCTCGTTATCTCGATTAATATGGCTCCCGTTGTAATATCTTCATTGTGCCTGCGATCAGATGTCCTGTGAAATTCCACATACATTTCACCCTGTATCTCTTTAAATCCAGATCTTGTGTCCGTGACCTCTACATGTGAAGCCATAAATATGTTACATTTGTACTTTTTTTTTATTCAACATATGTGTCACAACTTGTGTCCCTGTCATCGCGATTGTGGCTGCCTTTTTTCCCCGGGAGTCTTAAAAATTGGTTTTTGGTCACTTAAAAGTGAGTGTGATTGTCTTGTTTGAGTTGGAAATGAATGGATGCAAATGGGAGACCATCCAAGCTTGTATGATCGTGACTTATCCTTGCATGATGTCATTTGCATGCAATCAAATTAACAAATGATTAACAAATTCCAACCCTTTGACTTTTTTGGACTGCTTTCTGCTAACTCAACTCACCCTTAAAAAGGAGCTTGACCCCAACCAGCCTCAGAAGCAACTGGAGGACCAGAGGAGGGTAGGTACTTAGTACCTTCGGGGCTCCATCTTCTGCTGACAATTGACTAACGCTGCGACCCCCTCACAGTCACACAACCTCCGCAGCATGTCGCCCGCTCACCTTCTCCTTCGCTAGTTTGGCAATTATGATACGATACGCAATGGCTGATTGTGTAATGGATAGGTCCTTGCATTGCCATCCCCTCTCAGAGGGACTTTGTCCAATAGATTAGATGTGGCGGCGATTTTCACCATGGCAACATGCCTTGTCCTTCCCAAATACATCAGTTGGGCAAACTTTGATCACAATCTCTGACGAGGGTCAGAAAAAAATCTGGTTTGGTCCTAATGGCTTAATTGGCTTGGGGTTCTTATTCTTGAAAATCCAAGCCGCTTCCAAAAGTCATCTGTATCCAAGTGAAAAAAAAGTTTCTGAACTGGACTGATGAAAGCAAGCTGGCTATCTAGTGCAGTGATACTAGTGCAGCGTGTAAAAATTCCTTGTGTGTTTTACATACTTGGCAGTAAAGATGATTCTGATCCAGCTAGCTATCTATTAGCTATGTGGCTATCTATTAGCTATCTAACTGGCTATTAGCTAGCTGGGTAGCTTTCTATCTAGTTGAGTGGCTGCCGCTGCTCACCCACAGAAAAAAATTATTCTGTGACTATAAAATGACCTTGAGAGTTTTGAAAGACGCTTAAATGAAATGTATTATTATTATTATTATTACTTAAAAAAGAAAACATGAGAAGGATCTCTTGAAAGTGGACATTGAACAATCATGTAAATTATATTCCCCTTCTTTTATTTGCGTCTTTTCAGATGCTACTAGAAGCAAGCATCATGGAATTTTACAAGTTTGATTTGTTTTCAGGGGGCAGATAAAATGATGTGGTAGGCCAGATTTGGCCCCCGATCCTTGACTTTGACCTGTGCACTAGAACATGTGAATTATCAGGCTGATCATTTGTGATAATATTTTTTATTTAAAAAAAGGAACATATTGACAAACTCATAACACGAAATGTCTCTTGTATTGATAGGGAGAAGTTTTGCGGCAGATCTTGGTCAACCGATATTATGGAAATGTCAAGTCAGGACCGAGGCGAGACAGTCACACCCCCTTTAGCACCGGGCCACAATCCGCTGGATCACAGGGGAAAGCTCTGACAGGTGTCAGTTGTATTTACGTTACGTTGTTTTTTTCAGAGGGCCCTTTTGACTTTGAGCCCAAATAAATAGTTTGGAAATCAGAGGCTAGTGAAACCTGCTTGTTCAAATATTGTAACATTATTTTGCCACGTAACATTGTTATGGGGTCTGTTTTGCCACAACTACCTGAGGAATGATGATAATCTGTTGTTTTTTTTTGTGTGTGTGTGTGTCTATAGTTGTCAGTCCAGGGGTTGGAGGGCGTAGTGAACTGAGTTTAGCAGAGGTCCAGTGCCACCTGGATAAGGAGGGCGCTTCTGACCTAGTTATTGACCTCATCATGAATGCCACCAGCGATCGCATCTTCCAAGAAAGCATCCTGCTCGCCATTGCCCTACTGGAAGGTGGAAACACAGTCATCCAGGTAAGCACGCTTGATTGGCTTTGAAAACAAACCGAAGCAACCATCCACGCTCAGACAAACACAATTTCGAGTGTTCAATCAGCCTGTTGTGGATGTTTCGGGGATGCTGGAGGAAACCACAGTACGCAGGCATGCGGGATATCTCCACACTGTGAGGCAAATGTGCTCACAGGTTGACCACCGCGTCGCCATCAATGCATTTCAACGGGGGTTCATCTTACGTGGAGTTTTGCGACGGCAGGGGTTGACTGAAGAGCAAATATACACATTGTTTAAATTGATACATTGCTTCCGTTTACATCACAGGTGTCAAAGTCAAGGCTCGGGAAACAAATCTGGCCCACCACATCATTTTATTCGTCCTGCGAAAGCAAAGCAAACTTCTTGTTCAAATCTGAACCAAAATTTCAAATTATCCCATGGAAACCACAAAAACAGACATTATTCTCTTGAATTCAAATTTGAAAATTAGTTAGTCATTAATTTGTTGTGTTCTCTAGATCAGTGGTCCCCAAACTTTTTTGCTCCACGGACCGGTTTAATGTCGGACAATATTTTCATGGACCAGCGGATTAATACAACAAAATCAGACGTTTTGTTTTTTTGCTAGGTTACGGTGGGCTAATTTTAGCGGTATGTATCACGTGACCTAGACAAGCATTTTGACATGAGTCAAGAGTAAGTCATAGATGGATGTAATCTGGTAATTTTTCATTTTTCATTTTATGTCAATTATTTATTCTTTCTGCGCGGCCCAGTACCGGTCCACGGCCCGGAGGTTGGGGACCTCTGCTCTCGATGTAATATGTGGAGGGGATGAAACATTCTAATGGCGTCCCAAATTCATGACGGCCCCCGAGAGGAAACCAGAACTACAATGTGGCCCGCGGCAAAAAATGACTTTGACACCCTTGGTTTACATCAATGATAGCGTCTCATTTTGTTGTTGTTGTTTTTATTTCCTCAAACTCGCCGATTGACCCCAGAAACCCTGATTGTCTACAACTCTATTCAAATCGTCGTGTATTCATGTGTCGTGTTCAAACTTTGACGCAGATTGGGGGAGTGTTCACTTGTTGTCAAATAAATACATAAACATGAACATTGCCTCTGTCAGCGTGGCCAGAGTTTGTTCTAAATACGAGAGCTTCCCACAACAACTGGCCACAAATGTGCACCCCCCCCCCCCCCCAATAAAAGTCTAAATATTAAATACAGCTGTTTGCTGGTTGCACGCCAATGTGCGCCTCGTGCGTGATTATGCTCTTTTGCGTTGCATAATATCATTACCTGACAAGGCCCGACGATTCTGAATACACAAAGGCGCTCACATGACTTGCCGTTACATAAGCTGCCGCCTGCCCTGAGGGATCACGCCGCCGGTAGCCATGGCCTCATGCTTCCACTGGAGTGTTAGTGGGTCACGCTTGGCCACCAAAAAGAGGGCAGTCTAAAATCCCCACCCGTCTGAGGCCTCGGGAGAAAGCTGGCACAGTTCAGGTGCTCTTTGGACATGAACTCGTGACTCGCTTTTGGTCTTTTGCTTCAGTTTGGCTTTGCTTTATTATTCCCTTTTAAAAAACGTTTAGGTGATGAAATGGTTTCTTCAGCGGTCATCTGTACTTCTTTGAAGGTGTCGGACGTTTCGCTCCTCATCTGAAGAGCTTCGTCAGTGAATTAAAGTTGAGGTGGTAACTCTGGCCCCATATACACTCAGAAGTGGCAGTGCCCGACCTCTGCACTGATAGGTCCCTGCTCTAAGATTGGGGGAGCGGTAGATTACTCCCTGACGCCAAATCTGATTACTTCTTTTGTCCTGTCTGTTTGCCTGTAATGTCTATGCCTGGCTCTGCTTGCCCTATTAGCCCTGCTATCATCTCATTAGCATGACTAAGCCTACGTGGTAACGACCTGAGATGTTTGTTGTAAGCACGGTCTAAATTAAACCTCAAACCTGAAAGGCATAGACATTAGACGGCTAAAGAAACCTTTTCATCGATGGGCCACACCTGTACGACTGAAAGCCTACACAGACATTTTGACGAAGTTGCGAATGTGTTTATTTCCTCAAACAAACATGGGTATCGTTTGCTGTGGGTGTTGCAATCCTCACCGGGGGCAGCGTTGGCACAAGTGGATGTTGTGTGATTCCGTCAGTTGTGGAGTGAATTTACAAACATCGGCAGATGAATCGCATTTGCGTTTCTTACATAACGATGGGTTGCCTCACCCCTTATTGGGACAGAGGGATTCTTGTTATCTGAAGCGCACCCGCAGAGTGTGCCTAAGATGCCTTTTATATGCTTTTGGGTTCAGCCAAGACAAGAAATGTGCGGGGAAAGAACACCGATGATGACCTGGAGCCAGTCTAGTCACAGGGTTCAGGAATCCGGATTTGATTATGAGGCATAGAACTATATTAAAAAGCATAAAAATAATTGTACGAGCTTTCTTGCTAGCTATCTATATCTAGCTCAATAGCTAACGAGCTATCTATCTTGCTAGCTATCTAAGACTATATATATATATATATATATATATATATATATATATATATATATTGATGGTCCCAAAATCTGAAGGGAATATGATACACGGTGTTAGTATGAAAGGAACAGTGCTCTTAACAGGTCGTAATGTCGTTTTGTGAAACGAGAGAGCTTCTCGTGCAATGTGCCACGAAATTACCCCCTCTCCTCCCGACAAATAACTTTTCCAGCGACACCTGCACATGGGTCTCACAGGCTCTCAGATCTACTCATTGGCAGGCTGGATCAAAATAAGGGGGGGGGGGTGAGTGTTATATAAGCAACAAAATTTAGATCCTGCACCATTTTCAAAACGCCGACCTCACGACCTCTGATCCCGTCACAGGACAAAACATGTGCCACCCTCTGACTCTGTCAGCTTTTTGCGGCTCCCTCGGGGTTCTTAGTATAAATTGCCACCCACTATGTTCTCCCGCCTGCAATCAAATTCAATTTGCAGGAACCTCGTGGGAAGCTTTAAAAAGCCTCGGAAAATAAAAGAAAATGCTTGTCCTGAGTATTATAAAGCTCTCGTCAATCCACCACTGCACTGTAGCCGAGGGAGTCAACTTTGAAAACACATTTGACATGTCATAGCATTGAATTTTTTCAGTCTTGTCTGGTGAAGCGAGTGCAACAAGTGCATCTCAGTCTCATGGAGTTGATCCAGAAAGATATCTCTGAAATGACTTGGAAGAAAATCGATGATGGCTTGAATGATTTTTTTGGGGGGCGTGGAAGGAGCTCGTCGTTTTCTCCTCTCACTGCTAATCAGCTTCTTTGAGCTGATGTAACAGTGTTACGCGCTGAGGCGGGCGGCACTGTTGCCACTCAGCTGATTATTGGTCTTATGTAAGGAGGGATTGTTGAGAAGAAAATAGAACAGAACATTTGAACCTGTTGAAGAAATATAATGGGGTCTGGAATCACACACACACACACACACACACACACACACACACACACACACACACACACACACACACACACACACACACACACACACACACACACACGCACACACACACACATGAATCATCAGTGTACACCAAAATGCTTTAGAAACAGGCAAAGGGAGATTTGAAAGAAATCATGGCATCGGCGATATCGCATGACTCCTTCTTGTGACTGGCTGCAAGTCAGCCCAAACATTTCAATGCTCCGCCATTCTATTGCTCTGTCAAAAAATATGTTGCGGTATTTTTTTTTTAACACACACACAAAATATCATGTTAATTTCTGCATCTGCCCAGCTGTGGACCTCGTGTGTGACATGTGCATGTTTGGGAGTATTAACTAACTTAATTCCAAGTCATGAGTAGCTTCCCACATGTCAATCTCAATCCTGTCCTTTTTTTTTATCTCCTTCCTGACTTTTCTTCAAATATGAAATGCCCCCATATGTTTTGCTGACACTGTGAGTGAGAGTAGCCTTGTGGGTGCGTGCTTTGAAAGTCCCTTTGTCATTGTAGATGTCCTCTTGTTGTCCATATCCGAGACATCCCGCAACTTATCCGCAACATTTGATGGGGCCTTTTTTTTAACAATTTTGGACAATTGTCAGAAGCGAAAACATATACTTACACACACACACACTTACTTACACAACGACATGGCAAATAATTTTTTTAGCGTATTTATTTGTTTGTTTATTTACATTTTTATCATGTTATTTGTTTTATTATTTATATATTGCCATTTAGTGCCATTTTAGATTCAGTGGCTCCCTCTAAATCTGTGCTCCCAAAACCTAAACTTGAACTTTGGTTTAATGACAAAACTTGCGCAGCTTGACAGGCGTGGTTTCATAAAGCAGAACGTAAGTGAAAAAAAGACAAATTGAAGGTGTCTTATCAATTATGGAAATACTGCTGCTCTAACTACTAAATCACACGAAAAGAAGCTAAAAGAGAATATTTGTCCGACCTTATTCAGGCTAACCGTCATAACCTGCATATACTATTTAAAACCATCAATTCTGTACTCAAACCCCATCGGCCTACTTGCTCGGAACCTTCCCCCGAGATGTGCAACAGATTCCTTCAGTTTTTCATTAATAAGTTTTCTACTGCTATGACTCTTGCTTCAAATACCACATTCGACCTTTCTGTCAATGTTCCATGTTCATCTGTACTAAATTCCTTTGAAGCTTTGACCCTTTTAAAGGATGTGGTTTGCCAGTCGAAGGCATCTGGCTCCCCCTGTGACTCTCTTCCTCCATATTTCTTTAAGGAAGTTCTCCCGAATATTGGCACATCGGTCTTATCCATTATCAACAGCAGCCTTTCTTCTGCCATTGTCCGCCAACAGTTTAAACATGCTGTTGTCCAACCCTTGATCAAGAAACCTGGTCTTGATGAAGATATACTGTCAAATTTTAGGCCCATTTCCAAACTGCCTTTCGTCTCAAAATTGCTTGGAAAAATGGTGCCCATGCAGTGGAAATCTTTCTTGGATTAACATACCTTGGAGGTATTCCTGTCAGGTTTCAAGACGATGCATTACACAGAGTCAGCCCTATTACGGGTTTCTAATGACTTCCTCCTTGCCAATGACACTGGAGATTACACGTGTCTGGTTTTATTAGATCCGACTGCAGCATTTGATACAGTGGATCACAGTACTCTACTGTCTCGTTTGCAGCAATTGGTGGGCATTACGGGTAGTGCTCTTGACTGGTTTAGATCCTAATGTTAAGCAGATTCTTTACTTACACCAACATCCGTGACACTCTGACGAAGGCGGAAGTAATCACCGAAACATGTCATGTATTTGAACACCTACACTGTCTGTAAGTAAAGAATCTGCTTAACATTAGATATCAAGTAGACAGGATGAACTTAGTACAATGGTTTAGATCCTACCTTTCTAACAGAACCTTTTGTGTTCGCCTTGGCTGCTCTGGGTCACGTACTGCCCCTCTGTCATGTGGTGTTCCACAGGGCTCAATTTTGGGACCAATGTTGTTCTCACTATACCTGCTCCCATTGGGTTCCATCCGAAGGAAACATGGTATTTCCTTCTGCTGCAATGCAGATGACTATCAGATCTATGTCCCACTGAGCAAAAAAAGACACTTTCTCCATAAGGCCATTTGTATCCTGCCTGGAGGAAATCAAAATCTGGATGGCACAAAACGTCTTGAACTTCAATGAAAAGAAGACAGAAGCCTCTGTCATATTTTGGCTCGATTACTGTACTGCACTTTACTTTGGAGTCAGCCAATCCTCCATGAAGCGTCACCAGCTGGTCCAGAATGCTGCTGCTCGCCTCTTGACTTGTACTCGTGAGAGTGAGCAGGTAATTCCTACTCTAGCATCCCTTCATTGGCTTCCTATACACTTTAGAGTTCTTTTCAATATCTTATTATTTGGCCTCAAATCTTGAAATTGCCTCGCTCCTTCTTACTTCTCCGAGCTCATCCACCTTTATACACCTTGCTGACACCTCAGGTTTGCTGACCAGACATTATTCTCATCTCATCTCATTTTCCGTACCGCACGAGGCGGGGGACACCCTGAATTGGTTGCCAGCCAATCGCAGGGCACACAAAGACGTACAACAGTCACTGTCACACTCACACCTAAGGACAATTTGGAGTAGTCAATCTGCCTGCCATGCATGTTTTTGGAGTGTGGGAGGAAACCGGAGTACCTGGAGAAAACCCACGCGGGTCCGGGGAGAACATGCAAACTCCACACAGGGAGGCCGGACCGGGACGCGAACCGGCGACCTCTGCACTGTGAAGCCGGTGTGCTAACCACTTGACTACCGGGCCACCCCAGACATTATTAGATGTGCCAAAAACTAATCAGAGGCTCAGAGGGGATCGAGCCTTTTCCATTGCCGGTCCCACTCTCTGGAATGACCTTCCGCTATACATTCGGCAAGCCCCCTCGCTGCCCATCTTTAAAACCCATATCAAAACTCAGTTGCACTCTTTGGCATTCGTCTGAGCATGATTCCAACTCGATCTTCGTTTCACTCCCTGATGCTTTCTCTTAACTTTGTATTTGCTATTTTCCTGTATATTATACCTGTCCATGTTAAGCGCTTTGTAGCAGCTTAAGCTGTGTTAAAGCACTATATAAATCGATATGTATTGTAGTATTTATTTATTTATTTATTTATTTGTTTGTTTTGTTTTCTTCAAGATGGCACCGGAAGAGTCTCTGCCTTTATTGCAGCTCCTGTATTTTGTTGTTCTTCTTCCTTTCATAACTTTTCTGCTGTGAATTGGCATCGTCAAGTATATTTCACAAAACATCCGTCTTTTCATTTTCCTCAGCGCTCCTTCTACCAGCGTTTGACAGGCGATAACAAATCCGAGAAATTCTTCAAGGTGTTTAACGAGCGCATGAAGCTGGCCCAGCAGGAAATCAAGGCCACAGTGACTGTCAACACTAGTGATCTGGGCAGCAAGAAGAAAGATGAAGAACCCCCGGACAAAGACATGCCAGCACGCAGCAAAGGTCAGACAGTTCTCGGTGAATGATAAGATAAAGTCGGAAATGTCGGCTTGGATGAAAACAAGGAAAACGGTTGTGGGGTCAGGGGTGAACGCTGTTGTGCATGAAAATCTCTGTTGTTGGTCATCCCACGTGTCTTTAATTGGGTTGAGGTCAGTTCTCGCGCGATAACCTCAGAAGTGTCGGACTTGAATTGTTGTGGTTAGTCAAGGATGTGCCGCCGGTGGCTGTGGTTACCGAAGAGGCGAAGGAGCAACTTGCGGAAGCTTCCATTGTCACCAAGAAGGCCTTTGCGACGTACCGCCGCGATGTCGAAGCCGAAGAGCACCAGACGGCAGCTGACGTCTCCTCCACGGCGACCTCTGAGAAGAGCCAGGACGATGGAGAGATGAGCGTCATCATCACTATCATGCAGCCTATCTTGCGCCTCATGCAACTGCTTTGTGAAAACCACAACAGGGATCTGCAGGTCTGTCTTCTTTTGTTTTTTTTCTTCTTATCGCCCCACTGGTGTAGAAGTGAAATTGTGTTGAAAATACGCAACGGTTGCAGAACTTGTTGCATCCGATTCCGCGTCCGTTGGATAGATAGCCTCCAGAGATTAGTTAGTGAGTTAGCTGGCTATGTATCTGTTTATTTATTTTTTTCATTTGTTATATTTTTATGTTTTTGTTTATTTATTTGATAGTTGTATTTTATTTTTTTGTGTAAATATAATATCCACGTAGCCACACACTCATTAAGAAGTGATGATATACGATTGGTATCAAAAGAGCTACAAAGACATGCATTCACCTTTCATCATGCTTTGAGCCCTTTGTTGTCATTTAGTCACATGTTGTCAATGTTTCATTTCTTTCATCTGCAGAACTTTCTACGCAGTCAGAATAACAAGAACAATTACAACCTGGTTTGCGAGACGCTTCAATTCCTGGACTGTATTTGCGGCAGCACCACGGGAGGTCTGGGGCTGCTTGGACTATACATCAACGAGAAGAATGTGGGACTCATCAACCAAACTGTGGAAAGCCTCACGGAATACTGCCAAGGCCCCTGTCACGAGAACCAGGTGATAAGCACCTAAACGTACAAATGTTAGAGCTTGTAGATTTTGTTTGACTCGTCACTCTCCTCAAAAAGTGCTTTCAAGGGAACAAAAAATTGTTTGCTCAACTGAAACGATATTGAAATCACCTCACCCTGATTTGTGATTTTTTTTTTACAACCGATAAAAGAGATGGAGGCCCAATGTTAATCAAGGAGTGAGACGCATTTGTCAAAATCAATAAGGCGACACAAAGTGGGCCTTCATCAAACTTGACCTTGCATCAATTGACATGACCCCCCCACTCCTCAGCACATGACTGTCTGCAGGGTGTGTGATATCCAAATTGACATGCATATCAGCCATGAAAGGAACTGCCCCGTAGCTGTTGTGAGCTCCAATATACGCTCTATTTTTACACAGCAGATGCGCAGGCACGTGCTTGTCATCGGTGACTGTTGGTGCTCTGTTATTCAGCCCATCTTCCGAATAAGAATAATTATAATAAGAATAACAAAGCCTTTAATAGTCCCACAATGGGGAAATTTGCAATCTAAAAGCAAAATTGAATGGGAGTGGTGGGATTGTAGTGGGTCGAAAAAAAAAAAAAAACCAAATCAATCATGTATGACAAAAATCGGCAAAGTATATTTTCCATGTTTGCCCCAATTAGTCACTTTAATTTCTATTACCATTTTTTCCTGGCTCTTAACGGTGTGACACTGGGGGACATCAGCGTGTTTGACCCCGTGCCTTGCAGTTCCTTGTTGTGTCGGACAAAACAGCGATATATTTCGCCCCCTCCCCTTCTCAATTACTCTGCGAATTGTGTGTGGGCACCATGGGATTGGTAGCCGCTCGGTGACGACACGGATGCGGATGGTTGTTTGTCCTGACATGTGACCTGCGACCATCTGGCAACCAGTTCAGGGCGTGGTCTCGCTTTCGCCTAAAGTTAGCTGGGATAGGTTGTGGCAATCCTGTTCAAGATGACATGGATGACTGACTCAGTGACATCGTCAAGAGAAAATGAAGTTGCGAGATACTGATGAAATAAAAGCGAAATGTGGGGAAGCCCTTGAGAAATTTCCATGTTTGCTTTGTTCATGGTTTTGTCTTTGTTTTGCCCCATAGAACTGCATTGCCACTCATGAATGCAACGGTATTGACATTATCATTGCACTTATACTCAATGACATCAATCCCCTTGGCAAGAAGAGGATGGACTTGGTGTTGGAACTTAAAGTAAGTCACGGTTTCCTCTTAACTCATTGACTGACAGACGATGTGCAAATATGTGTCCACTCCAGTGCCAGGGTTTTTATCATTTTTACTCAAAATACAGAACCCACACAATATTGAGTTTCGGGACTATATAAACATTCAATGCAGAGTAAGAAACCTTAGACTATCTTCTGTGTAAGCTCTCAGTCATACAGGAGTGGTCCATCGATGAGAAGGTTTCTTCAGCCGTCATCTGTACTTTTTGAAGGTGTCGGACGTTTCGCCTCTATCCAAGAGGCTTCGTCAGCGAACGTCAGCATTTTCAAGCGCCTTTCAAAGCTCTCAAGGACACTTTACAGCAGGGGTGTCAAACTCTGGTCCTCAAGGGCCGCCGTCCTATATAGACTTCCACAGATCTTGCTGATGATCTGATCATTAGAATCAGGTGTGTCCATTGAGCCTGTTCCCTTGAATCAGGTGCTTTGCAACAGGGAGACTTAGAAAACATGTAGGAAGGCGGCCCTCGAGGACCGGATTTTGACATCCCTGCTTTACAGTCACAGACGAGCATTTTATCATCTCTGTAGGAAATCAATTCTCATTGATAATTTCCATCCATTACCCGATGACCCATGGGTTTGGTTTCCACAGTGCAGATGTGAATGTGGATGGTCTTTTGTCTCTATATGGGCCCTACGACTGGTTGGCGACCAGTCGCAGGGCGTAGTCTGCTTTTCACTCAAAGTCGGCTGGGATCTGTTCCAGCTAATCCTGTTCCGGATAAGAGCTGTTGAACCTGGATGCCTACCAAAGTGACATATTCCTGAATGAAGTTTCAACTAGGTCCAAACCGTCATGACGTTGCAATGCAATGATTATGCAATATGAAAGAATGCACCCTAACATGACTTCCTTTTGACAAAATGGTTTCTCCCATAGCGCGTTTGCTCATTGCACTTTGGACGTTCCGACAGAATAACGCCTCCAAGCTGCTTCTCGCCATTATGGAGAGCCGCCATGACAGCGAGAATGCCGAAAGGATCCTGTACAACATGAGGCCAAAAGAGCTGGTACGTACTCTGCTTTGGCACCACACCAATGTTTTTTCTCTGTATTTCCATAACGTGAAGGGGACATGGATCTCTTCCATGTAGGTTGAAGTGATCAAAAAGGCATACATGCAGGGTGAGATCGAGGTCGAAGAGCCTCAGCAGGGAGAAGATGGAGAAGAGGAACATTCTGCATCACCACGGAACGTTGGTCACAATATCTACATTTTAGCACATCAAGTAAGCGCACACACACGGCAAACGCCGTTGACATTTCATCGGCCTGTGTCTTTGGTCACGTTCCTTCTTGTACGGGGCGACCCGATGAGTGAAGCGATGCTTTGCTATGAAATGTTTTGCCGTTTTGTCCTCCAAGTTGGCCCGACACAACAAGGAACTGCAAGCCATGCTGAAACCGGGCGGCACGTACAGGGAGGGCGATGAGGCGCTGGAATTCTATGCCAAGCACACGGCTCAGATTGAGGTCAGTTGCCGGAATGGGCGAAGGGGCAGGGGGGGGGGGCAACTCAAAAAAAAAAAATACACATGTAATGCTTTGTTGCGTTTTGTTGGAAAATATGACAGGTGAAAGGATGTGATTTGGTATGGGTTATTCTTGACTTGTAAACTCTCCCAAAAAATGAAAATGACACTTTTTATTTTCTGAGGTTGAGTTATTGTGATGTTAGAAACAAAAAAAACAAAATGCCAGCATTTTTTTTTTTTGGACTTCAAGACGGTGCCGCGAGAGTGGCTGCCTTTCCAGCAGCTCATGTATTTTGTTTTTCTACTTTAATTCCTTCCATCACTTTGCTGCTGTGAAATGTAAATTTCTCCACTGTGAGATTAATAAAGGCAAATCCAATCCAATCTATATTTCAATTATAAATGTTGTCTGATTAGTTTTTTTTTATGACAAACTGTGCCCATTTCCCCTCATGTCTGATTGGCCTTGTTGGATAGAAATTAATTTGTCAATTTACCAGAGTTTTAAATCCGACAGAACTTTTCACAGTTTGAACCCATGCAAAAAAAAATTAAAAAAAATTGAAATTTCATTGCAAAATAACAGGCCCGCAAATGCCTTGATCAACTCCTGCCAGTGACTTGTTGCGCTTCTGTCTAGATTGTCCGTTTGGATCGAACCATGGAGCAAATAGTTTTCCCTGTGCCCAACATCTGCGAGTTCCTGACCCATGAGTCCAAACTCCGCGTCTACTACTCCACCGAGCGCGACGAGCAAGGCAGCAAGATCAATGACTTCTTCTTGCGCTCTGAGGACCTTTTTAATGAGATGAACTGGCAGAAGAAGCTGCGAGGTACTCAAGAGGCGAGCGGTAACACAAACGGCGTTCCCTGTGCGTCTTCTTCCTCTACGACTTCCTTCGAGTTCTCGTTTGATGTGCCTTCCTCTTACATCTCTCCAGGCCTCGTCGAAAGCCGGCTATTGATACTGTCGTAGCTCTTATTGAAGACTCTAAATTTTCATCCAGGTCATTTTGGGATAGGCAAGAGTTGAGGCTACTATTATGATGCCGTGTGATGCCCCTCACTTGTTGCTACCTTGGGATTAGCGTTTTTGAGTTGAGCTTGCAACCCACTGGTAGAAGTGAAGATGATAGATAGATAAATAAATAAATAAATACATAAATACACAAACACATAAATATATAAATATAATATAATAGATGAATAAATGAATGAACAAATACATAAATATATAAGTACACAAACACAAATACATCCACACATAAATACCTTAATACATAAACACATAAATAAACAAATAATTAAATGAATGAATACATGATACATGAATACATGAATGAACACATACATACTCGCAGAAACTGTAAAGTGTCCTAGAGAGTTTTGAAAGGCGCTTATAAATGAAATTTATTATTATTATTATTATTATTATTATTATTATTATAAATATATAAATACACAAACGCAAATACAGCCACACATAAATATCTTAATAAATAAATAAATAAACATCAAGAAGTGTATGGGGAAAGTTGTTAAGAGATTGTACAACTGTCCATGTCTTTATATTACTGTTGTGTTTATTATTATGCTGACTATTATGTGAAGCGCTTTGTTACAGCTGCTGCTGTTGTGAAAGCGTTATATAAATTAGGATGTATTGTATTGTAATAGATGAATGAACAAATACATAAATATATAAATACACAAACCGACGTCACTTTTTTGTTTTTTAACTGTCATCAGAAAAACGTTTTATAGCATCTAAAATACCCAAAACACGCAGTATGATATTTTTATTCAAATGCAAAACGCCAATAAAAATGACTTAAGGTGTCCAAACTCTGCAAAAAAATTGAGCTGCGAATTGGGCATTCCCCCGAGGGGAATGTCTCACCCAAATAGAGGCAACAAAATGGCCACCGATCTGTGAGGAATGAATCAGCCCGTTTCCACAGGCTGACAAATGATTTCCAATGGAGCTTGGACTCCCTCTGCTGGCGGCTTTTGGATGTAACACACGGTTTTAAAAAAAAAACAGTACAGCAAAATACATTGACGTGATGGAAAGACGCTACAATGCGTCTTTTTTTACGTCAGGAGATGGTCCTTTTCTGACGTCACGTGAGGACTCGTCACCAACTCAAAAACAAGACTTCCTGAATGTTCAGCGCGAGTGTTAAAACGTAAAATATAGCTATATGGGGTGGAATCTTATTAAAATACGCCCAGTAGAAGTCATTTGAAGCCATTTTACAAATTATGGACACAACTTCGGAGACGTCGGTCGTCCTTTAATACTTTCACACACAAACACATAAATAAACATAAATAATAAATACATCGATTTATAGATAAGTGAATGAATAAATAAACAGATAAATAAATAAATAAATAAAAATAAATAAATAAATAAATAACTACAGAAATACAGAAATCCTCATATTTTAAATGGGTATAAACCTTCTCCCAAAAAAAACCCACCAGAAATTCCATTGAGGAAACCATTAGTGACAGAGAAGCAAAATTGGAGATGGTCGAATTGTTTTGGAGAAACAAGTCAGTTGCTTAATTTAATTAATTGTCAGATGAAAATTGTATTTTATTTTTATTTTTTTCCACAAGCCTGTATTGATTTATTTAAAAAAACACACCAATGGAAATAAATACATATCTTCCAAATTATGCCAGCATGTTATGCAAGATTTGTCCAAAATGAGCACATTTGTCAGCTTACCCTTCAGGCTGAGGCAGCAGTCCCAGCTATTTGATAATCAAACTATTCTTAGTTGAGAGAGTCATCTGATTCGCAGTGAGACTCCGCAGAAAAAGTTGATCCCTTCAACACAATTTTAAACTCTGCGCTCGTTTTGGAAAATGTCGATGTGACATTGGCCTTATGGAGAGATCTAAGTGGACACTGCATGCAAAAAACTTGTAAAGCACGTTAGCCCATTTCAAGTGCGACCGTTTTCTGCTTCCTTCATGTTTGAATTTTTGCCTAAAGCTGCTTAAGGGTGTGTGTGTGCGCGTGTGCGTGCGCGTGTGCGTGTGCGTGTGTGTGTGTGTGCGTGTGTGTGTTGAGTGTTGCATGTTGCAAGATTAATTTTTATTTTCAGTTAAAAGGTCTCCAGCCAGCGAGAATTCAACCAAAAAGTGTCATACTTTTTAAAGTAACGTTTAACCAGTAATGGGGATTTAAAATGCAGGTAAAATATTGAACGTTTTGATCTTAAACGGAGTGATTAATACTTATATCAAGATGTGTTTTTAAAAATGTAGAGATTTGGTCTAAAGGATATTTGATCCAATAAATTAAATTTATAATTTTTTTTTTTTTTTTTTTGTTCTTTTGACTTCAAGACGGCGCCGCGAGAGTGGCTGCCTTTCCAGCAGCTCATGTATTTTGTTTTTCTACTTTCATTCCTTTCATCACTTTGCTGCTGTGAAATGTAAATTTCTCCACTATGAGACTAATAAAGGCATATCCAATCCAATCCAATCCAATATTGGCCCTTCAATGCCTAATTTGAATTGCCGATATTTGATTTGTTTTGTCGACCTTCTAATACCAGCGTGTCAGTCATTTTTAGTCGCAGGCCACATTTTAGCTCCAGTTTCGTCTCGGGGACCTTTCTGAATTTGGGGAAGTCATTAGATTGTTTTATCTCCTCCACATATTACGTATAGAGAGCACAACAATTTGATGAATAACTAGTGCTCAAAATTGAAATAAAGAATAATGACAGTTATTGTGGTTGACATGGTTGACATGGGACAATTTGAAATTTTGGTTTGGAATTTAGCAAGCATTGTGGAATTTCACAAGTTTGATTTACTTTCGTGTTCCGAATAAAATGAGATGGTGGGCCACATTTGGCCCTCGGGCCTTGACTTTGACACCTGTGCTCTGAGAGATGTTGTCAGTGGGCGCAGCGACCTCACTCGGTTCCTCTTTACCTCAATAAGCGTGTTGTGACTCGTCTCTTGACCAGACGCAAAACACGAGGACCTTTTTTTTCTTTTTTACTTCTCAGTAGTACTTCTCCTCCCCAAATGAATAAGCACAAGTGGAGACCAAATTCTTCCACCGGTGCCTGTGGCTCGTCGTGAATGACGTCTTTTGCTAAAGTTCAAAAAGTCCCCCACCTCCAGTTTCTCTATTTATATCAAAAGCCTGACGAAAAAGAATACAAACAAGCCCAAAACAACAACACTCCCCCTCCCCCAAAAAAAAAAAAGCATTTGGCTCTTGTGCTGATCTCCTGACCGCAGTCTGAGTCTGCATTTGGAGGAGCTTATGTTTTAAAGTCATCTAAGTTTGCGGTCCCTTGATTTACGAGACCTTGAACGTAAACGTTGGCTTTCGAAACAAACCGCTTACAAATCAAACTATTTGTTCAAGCCCCGTTGTCGGTTTTTTCAAATGAAAAGCACACGTTGGTGTCAAGAGATCGTTTTCACTTTCAATTTTATTGGGCGTCCCTTTGACAGGATGTACAAATCCATACGATTCGTTTGATGAGGTCGCTGCTGCTCCTGCTGAACCGGTTGCCGTCAGTTACCGTCGAGTATTGCATTAAGGCTAAATTGCACTACTAATTACCGTATTTTCCGGTGTATAAGGCACACTCAAAAGCCTTTATTTTGATGATCTTGCGCCTTATGCGCAGGCGCGCCTTATATCCAAAGTAATATTGAGCCACAACAGGTCTCACAACTACTGTCAGCAGCCACCGACTCTATTTCCCCCTGTAGAAGTCGTGCGTAACGCCAGCCTCTACTGTTGCATCGTATAATGTTGGTGTGCCTTATATATGGAAAAAGTTTGAAAATACACCATTCATTTATTCATTCGCCTTATACACAGAAAAATATGGTATTGTTTGCAGTGTATTAATGAATTCCGATGATTGATCTTGTAGCCCAGCCCATCCTCTACTGGTGCTCCAGGAACATGTCATTCTGGAGCAGCATCTCTTTCAACCTGGCTGTTCTCATGAACCTGCTGGTGGCCTTCTTCTACCCTCTTGAGGGCTTTCGTGGAGGTGAGCAAGCTCAAATTACTCCCTGTTGAAAGTTTTAAGATTAAATTTGGAAAGTGGAGAGCAAATGTAACAAATGGTTCAAGGTACGCATCAAAGTTTTCAGCGACTTTCCATTTGAGATCCAAATGAGTTCAAATGAGAATTGCGTCACCAGACAAAATTGCATGTTCGTGCCATATTTCTGATTTGGGATAAAATGAAAATTACACATCATTTATTTGGTATTGCATTTAAAAAAAAACACGGCCATAACAGTTTCCTTCCAACAGTGAATCAATCGAAATTGCCGTTTTCATGTTTATTATGTTTGTTAAAGTAATTAGTAATAAGTGCCTTGCATGCTGGGTCCGAGAGGACAGTAATTTCATATGTGCTGAATGGCATGCATATTAGCATATTTGACAATAAAGCTGACTTTGACTTTGAAAACAAATCTGACTTTGCCTTTTGCAAACCGGCTTTGATATCTGAAATGTGCAAAACATCACATGCTCGTTTTTTTTTCTCTTGAATGAGAAAATATGTCCTACTGCCGATTATCTCCGATGGGGTGCGCGTACTGGAATGCACGGGAGGGCTCTTGCCATGTTTTGCTAAAACTGGGAAAGCCCCCTTACTGCTTTTTCGCTCCTTTCAATACGATACATTGATATTTCTCTGAAAGCGCTTTACAGAACATTTTAATATGAAATTACAATCATCCAAACAAACACATCACACAAAAGATGGCCAATAATCGGGGCCACGATTCCGATCCGCCTTGTTCGAAGTGGTTATTGATAGTTTCCCTCATGAATGTTTTGGTCATGCTGCCTTGCATGCAGAGATTCCGGGTTTGATACCTCGCCAATGCCCCAATACCTTTCCGCTGCTGAGCCTGGAGTAAAACAAATTAATTAAATGATTAACTATTTAACAAATTGGTTGGTCAATTAATTAATCAATTAACTACTTGGCATGTGTCAGGAATGGCATCCAATGTAAAAAAAAAGTTACAAATGTATCTTTTTCAAAATACATTTAAAATATTTACAGATATTAAGTAATTCGCAGCCATTACAGAATCTATTCGCGAATTGAAAGTGTGACGTCGGGCGCCATTCCTGAATATGTTCTGGTTTTGTTTTTTCTTATGGGGGGGGGGGGGGTGCTGATAAAGCGCTGGTCAGACCTCTAGCATTGTTTTTCCCTTCCACAACGGGGCCGCATTTGTCTTTTGTCCATGTTAGCGCTTTGTTACAGCTTCAGCTATTGTTAAAATGCTACATACTGTAAATCAATATGTATGTACATATTGTACCTTGTACAGCCGCCCTCATTTCAAGATCAGATAACTCCAGACCCATTTAATTTAGGAATTAACTATTTTTTTTCTGGAAAAAGAAGAGAGTCTGAGGTTTCTTATGCTAAATTGAATGTTGATGTAGTCCTAAAACTCAATATTCTGTGGGTCCAGCAATTTGAGTGAAAATGACAAAAACCCTGGCACTGGGGTGAACACATTTTTGCACATCGTCTGGCAGTGAAGGAGTTAATATTTTTAAGGTTGAGCTCATATGTAAAAAAAAAAATGCAAAACGCAAATGTTAATCTCTTGATGTAACAATCCTTTCGGTCGACAACGAAAAAATAATGCAAGTGGCATTCCCAAGACTGTTGAAAGGTGGGATGGATGTTCCAACATCAAGTTTATTTATACCCACAAGGCCACATGACTGTTTTTGTTGTTTTTGTGGTCTTGGTTCTTCCCAAAATTTACATCTACTGCACCCAGTTGAAAAATAAGTTTGCATCGAACCCTGGTGGCTTCCCTTAAGCAAATATCATGAAACGAAAACACCAGTGCAAAAAGTAGATCAAAAATATCTGCCGTTATATCACAGAACTTTGTTTTTCTCCGTGAATAGAATCATTGTTGTGGGCATGTTGTCGGCAAAAAGATGGCCCGGCCATGAAGGCTTTTATTGTTCCAGAGCAAAGAGAAGACGGTCATTGTGATAGTCGTGAACTTTCAATTGTTCAGATCTGGGGTTGAACGGCGAGATCCCCTTTGTCGGAACTTCCTCTCGGGACTAAAGCGGTTGTCAGACTAGCTTGACGAGCGTCATGTGGCTTTTAGTGTCAAAGGTCCCGAAAGCTTGAGGCTTCATCCCATGACTGAACAATTGCTTTGGAATGTTGTCGAAATGATGCTTGTTGCCAAAACGAGACATATTTTGTTAGGAATTATTTTGTGAAGGATCTATAATAGATAAGTTGAGAATTTGAAACAAACTTGCAGCTGCAGATTATTTTTGCTGCGGCGTAAGCAAGAAGAAGCAATGAACAGTCTCAGACATGATGCGCGTGACTTCCAACCTTCTCTGTCTGCTTTTGTCGCCAAGTCCGAGCGCCGGGATGGCACGCTACGGTGCCGCAGCTGCGGTCTCTCCTGATAAATTCAGCTTGAGCCGAATATATTTTTAGCCGGTCGGGTTATGTAACAAGCACGCCTTGCTTGGATCTGAGCGCAGAAATGCGAGGAGGGGGCTTTGAGGGGCAAGCGGGCCAATTCAAGAGGCCTGTCGTGGACTCCAATGGCTTCCTACCATTTCACCTTGCGGTGGGAATTGAATGTGGCGCTAAAATGGGGCTTCAAATGCAATCTGAAATAGAAAAAAATATGCATATTTCAACACTGAGCGTCACTCGAGGGATTCTCAGCATACAGTGATACCTCGTCTTACGAACTTCATTGGTTCTCAGAAAATGTGTGTATGGTGAAAAGTGTGTCTTCCAAACATTACACAACATCCACAACATTAAGTTCCCATAGGAAACCATTAAAAATGAGAATAATCCGTTCCCACTACATTTCTACTAAATAAGCCTTAAAACTACATTTTTGTACTGTAATTAAAGAAATAAACGGTACTGTATAATAACGTTGTTTTATTTACCTTTGTGATGGCCATTGATGTAGTTGCCTCTTGATGATATCCGAGTGAAGTTGCTGTGCTTTCTCGGCTATAAGACCCTCACTCACACGATCCCCTGCTAGCTGCTTTTCGTTAATCCCAATCACCAGAAGTTTTTCAACCTCTTCTATTGCCTGGGACCGTTGCTTAGACAGCACAGAAACACCCTTAGCCACACGTAGCAATGGTCGACTTAGCATGCTGCTACTGGGACGTTAAGTCACACAAACACACACCTCGTTCGTGTTTTTCGATGATCTCCTTCTTCTGCTCGACCATAATTTTCTTCTGTGTCCTCTTCATCTTAACACGAGTCTGTGGTGGGGTTTTTTTCGGCCCCATAATAGCAAAAGTACTACACTCGACAATAAACCATGTCTGCACTCAAAGGGGGTTTGGAAAACTAGTCGGCCAGCCATCGTGGGCTGTTCGACTGTGTGGTTTGGTGTTCATCTGCCGAAAACTAGTTTGTGTGCCAAGAACATATTCTCGCGAATTTAATGTTCGTAAGGCGAAAAGTTCGTGAGCGATAGCGTTCGTAAAACGAGGTATCACTCTACTCCCAAACTGATTCGTACCGTCTCAGACAGTGAGACCTCAGCTTACAAACACTTTATCTTACGAACTTTTCGTTTTACGAATGTCAAATTTATGAAAATTAAACCTTGAAATACGCACTACTTTTCGCGATACAGAGCCACCACGGCTGGCAGAGTGCTCTTCGGATCTGGCGGAGTGATCTTCGGATCTTCGGCGGTTGCACACGGCTGAACAGCGCTCCAGCCGGCGCTACTTCCCACGCCCTTCTCTCTGAATTCACACGTCGATCGCCTCCGATATTTTTATATATTTATATTGTAAAGCTTCAGCGACTCGTTGAAATGAAATGAAATTGTAGTGTCACGAGCGGCGGCGCCGCCCCAGCTGTCAACTCGCACGTGACAATTTCGGCATCATTAGTCACGTGAAAGCATTGACTAAATAACGCCTTTCTGTAAAGTTTACACAACACTGTAAAGCTTTTAGGCGAAGGGTGGTGGCAATGGTGGAAATGAAGAATGTTACTCTCAGTGAAGTGACACACAGCATGAGAGATGTGTCAGGCTGAGATTCACATGACAGCCGTGGTGTGCACATGTGACGCCACAAACGCACACCTCGTTCGTGTTTCACACATCGACTAAATAACGCCTTTGTGTAAAGTTTACTCAAAGGCGTTATTTAGTCGATGCTTTCACGTGACTAATGACGCGTTTTATTCCACGTCCGTGGAATCATCTGACTCGCGCCTTTTGTTGTAATAAAATCTCTGCCAGCACCTACGGGACTTGAAGTGGATGCAGATGACATCGAGGAGCTTGTTGCTGACCATAATGAGGTCCTCAACACAGAGGATTTGATTTGCCTTCAAGAGGACAAGCAGAAGCAGGCCATCCAGGAGTTGATGTGCAGGCTTTTATTGAACAGTTCCATCCAGAAAAGGCTACGAGAATCATCAACATGATGAATGATAATGCGATGCCTCAGTTTCGTAAGACCTTACAAGTCAGAAAGCAACAGGTGTCAATTAAGAGCCATCAACGACCATCACAAATGATAAATCATCAAAATGACAAATCATAGTGACTTTATTATACGGTGTAGTGTATTTCTTTCATTACAATACAATAGCATATTTATTATACATAGAATAAGGTATGTTGTGTGTAGTTTTAAGCCTTATTTAGTTGAAAAGTATATTTGATGGAAACCTGGGAACAGATTATTCCCATTTTAATGGTTTTCTATGGGATTTTTTTTTTGTGAGACACACTTTTTGGCTTACACACTCTGTCGTGGAACCAATTCAGTTCATAAGCTGAGGTCTCACTGTACTGGGATCCTTTTACAATAGTACTGGAACTACCCACCAGCCGTCCCATAAATGTCTTCAGTGCAGGATGCTGATCTAAAAATGTAAATGAACAAAGTCAAACAAAAAAAAAAACCTTGATACTTTATCAAACGTCATCTTCGCTAGAGCAAACGCTATACTAATGCCAGACCTGCGCTAATGCTAAAGCATTATTTTTGTTCGGGTCCATGTGACGCTGCAATTGATTTCCAATTCCGTCCACTTTTCAAATGAAAGTCTTTCTTCGTCCTCAGGAACGCTGGAACCTCATCTCTCGACCCTTCTGTGGCTGGCCATGCTGGTTTCTCTCGCTTATGTCATCATTCTGCCTCAGCCACATGGCATCCGAGCACTCATCGCCTCCACCATTTTGCGGCTCATCTTCTCTGTTGGCCTGGAGCCCACATTGCTCCTCCTGGGCGGCTTTAATGTAAGCGGGGGGTCTCCGCCGAGATGTCCACTTTGAAATGCCCGCCATCACGATCAGTCTCACGGCGCCGCCACGCATGACCTTGACAGTTATTCAACAAAATCGTCTTCCTGATGAGCTTCGTTGGCAACCGCGGAACATTCACGCGGGGCTACGGCGCCATAATCACTGATGTGGAGTTCCTCTACCACCTGATCTACCTGATTATCTGCACCCTGGGCGTCTTTGTCCACGTCTTTTTCTACAGCCTCCTTGTGGGTGAACGCCTCACGCTCACGAACGGCCCCCGCTGCGCACTTTGCCAACAATGTCGTGCGTTTTCGTTCCAGCTCTTCGATCTGATTTACAGAGAAGAGACTTTGCTAAATGTGATCAAGAGCGTGACTCGCAACGGCCGCTCCATCGTGCTCACGGCGGTGCTGGCTCTGATCCTTGTCTACCTCTTCTCTATTGTGGGCTACATCTTCTTCCAAGATGATTTCATTTTAGCCGTCGACAGGATACCCAACAAATCCCTGGGTAGGTCTCCTGACCTTTTCCCACAATGTGTTGCAAAGTGGGTGTATTTCTAGTCAGTTAAGAGGTTAAATTAGCATAGAAATACTGTAATCAGAATCAGAAAGCCTTTAATTGTCCCACAGTGAAGAAATTTGCTACAGCAGCAAAACTGAAAGGCCTGGGGGGTTGAAAAGAAAGTATTGTACCTACAAAAAAAGTTAATAATAATGAATAAGAAATAAAGTAAATGCATTTCAAAAATGTTAATTTTAACTGTACTTTAATATTAAGCGATTGATCAGCTAATTATTGGTTAATTAGGTAAGGCCTAAAAATTATAAAGGATTAATTAATTTTAAAAATAATTAATAATTAATAAAAACAATGTATTAATATAATAATAAATTGATTAGTAATTATAAATAAATATAATCAAATAAATACAAACAAATAAAAAAAATAGATATAAACAAATATACATGCAAACACAGAAACACATACGTACATGTATTATTATTATTATCCATCCATTTTCCATACTGCTTCTTCCTCAGTAGGGTCGCGGGGGGTGCTGGGGCCTATGTCAGCTGTCTTCGGGCACGAGGCAGGGGACACCCTAAATTGGTTGCCAGCCAATCGCTGGGCACACAAAGACGTACAACAGTCTCTCTCACACTCACACCTAGGGACAATTTGGAGTGTTCAATCTGCCTGCCATGCATGTTTTTGGAATGTGGGAGGAAACCGGAGGACCCGGAGAAAACCCACATGGGCCCGGGGAGAACATGCAAGCTCCACACAGGGAGGCCGGACCGGGACGCGAACCGGCGACCTCTGCACTGTGAAGCCGGTGTGCTAACCACTCGACTACCGAGCCGCCTATTATTATTATTATTATTATTATTATTATTATTATTATTATTATTATTATTATTATTATTATTATTATTATTATTATTATTATTATTATTATGCTTGTTCTGTAGCCACAAAGGGACATAAGTGTTCTTGTGCCGGTCCCAAGCCCGGATAAATACAGAGGGTTGTGTCAGGAAGGGCATCCGACGTAAAAGCTGGGCCAAAACAAACATGCGTATCATAGCTCTGAAGATGGAGGTTTCTGATTCGCTGTGGCGACCCCTTGAAGGGAAAAGCCCAAAGGAAAAGAAGAAGATTATTATGAACACATAAATAAATTGAAATGCAAGAGTTTGCCTCGGATACTTGACAACAAAAATATTCACATCATATTTTGCGTGATTCCTTCCAGAACTTGGAGCCACGATTATGGGACGGTTCTCCTCGGGTGGAGCGTGCCAAAAAGAAAATGGACAAAACTGCACGTCACAATCTCGTAAGAAGGACCAAAAAAAAAAACTTATCATGGCAAATTGGTTGGGTGAAGACAACAAATTTATTTTTCCATGCATGCAATTGCACATGCTTTACATCACAAAGTGATGTGTCGTTAAAAGCGAATCGCGTTGGAAGTCATTCATTTTTATTTGTGTGCATTTTTAATCATGTTCATTTGCCATCCGTAGCTTCTTCCCTTGCTGTCCAGCCATCGGCGGTTGTGATTGAGGACAAAGAAAGAACGTGTGATTCTTTACTCATGTGCATTGTGACGGTATTGAGCCACGGCCTTCGCAGTGGGGGAGGCGTCGGGGACGTACTGCGGAAGCCCTCCAAAGAGGTAACAAAGGCAATAAAATCAATCCGTAGTTAAATAAAGTCATAAACAGGAAGACATCCATCCAGAAATATGCACTGAAAATTATGCGATCTATTTCACGGAAGGTTAAAAGTAGGATCGATGACTGGAGAAGATCTCCTTGTAGACGAGCTGGAACTCATTTGACGTAGAAATCGATGTCCTTGAAAATCAAGGCATCAGCCGAGTGCTCATGATTATCACCAGCGAGTCACTTTCGCCACCATTGCTAATCCTTTCTTGGGTTTGCCAGGAGCCGCTTTTTGCAGCCCGGGTCATTTATGACCTATTGTTCTTCTTCATGGTGATCATCATCGTTCTCAACCTCATCTTTGGCGTCATCATCGACACTTTTGCTGATCTGAGGAGTGAGAAGCAGAAGAAAGAGGAAATCCTGAAGACTACCTGTTTTATTTGTGGTAAGAAAAATCAGCCCTAAAAGTCTTTTTACAAAGGTCATCCCTCTAATTTTGCTCTCTTGACCTGTTGCTTCATCTCTCAAGTCTTAATTGTTGGCTTGATGAGCACAAATTATTGATATATGACCAGGCTAATAAACACGTGTTTTTTTTTTTACTTTACAAAGTGTGTGTCATAATATTGTGCCACAAACAATGCACATTAATAATTGATTTTGTTATTTTTTTAAACAAATGACTGCTCTGAGTTTTTGTTATCTTCTTTTCCTTTGGGCTTTTCCCTTCAAGGGGTCGCCACAGCGAATCAGTGTCCTCCAACTTCAGAGTTTTGATTCACATGTTTGTTTTGGCCAAGCTTTTACGTTGGATGCCCTTCCTGACCCAACCCTCTGTATTTATCCGGGCTTGGGACTGGCACAAGAAGACTTATGTCCCCTTGTGGCTACAGTACAAGCAACTCGCTCAGTAAAATGCTCCCAAACACAAAATGGTCATCGGCACAGCAACATTCAAAAAAGCAAAACTATGTTCTGAGTTTTTGTCATACTCCTATTTTTGTGTTTTTGTTTCTTCCCTGAGGTCATGATCACAATTGCGTCACGTCGTCACAAGTTTGCGTAATGCAGAGGTCGGGAACCTTTGGTTCACAAGCCATATATGGCTCTTTTCATGATTGCATCTGACTCGCCGATGAAGCTAAATATTCTCGCTTTTTTGGCGTTCATTTCCTGTTTGGATTGTAGTTGGGTGAAAGAGCAATGTTGATTGGATGATACTGACCTTGGTGGCCGTTGATGTTGAAAGAGCGATTTTGATAGAATGATACTGACTTAGAGTAGGTGGCTCTTGATATTGAATCAGGTAAACGCCCCCTTTTGAATAAGCCGTGGCACACACACGCACACACTTATATGTGTGTGTGTGTGTGCGTGTGTGTGTGTGTGTGTGTGTGTGTGTGTGTGTGTGTGCGTGCGTGCGTGCGTGCTTGTGTGTGTGTGTGTGTGTGTGTGTGTGCGTGTGTGTGTGCGTGTGTGTGTGTGTGTTTGTGCGTGCGTGCTTGCCTGTGTGTGTGTGTGTGTGTGTGTGTGTGTGCGTGTGTGTGTGTGTGCGTGTGTGTGTGTGTGTGGCTCTAACTGATAAACATTTCAAAAAATTTTGCTTTTACGGCTTTTACTTAGTCAAAAGGGTTCCCGACCCCTGACGTAAAGCATGGGTGTCCAACTCATGTTTTGATTTCCTTTCGGGGGGGCCGCTATCAATTTGAGGAAGCCATTAGAATGTGACATATGACATATCGAGCACACAACAAATTAATGAATTACTACTTTTCAAATTTGAAGTAAGAAATAATCACTGTTATTATCGTTTACTTATGACCATTTGAAATTTTGTTTGGGACTTTAGCAAGCATTATGGAATTTCATAAGTTTCATTTACCTTCGCGGGCCAAATAAAATGCTGTGGCGGGCCAGATTTGGCCCCCATACCTTGTCTTTGAAACCTGTGGCGTCAAAGAATCGTAGTGAAAGAGGTTTTCAACAGAGCGTGTATTCAATGTGACAGTGAGCTTTCTCGTTTCAGGTCTGGAGAGAGATAAATTTGACAATAAGACTGTGACCTTTGAGGAGCACATCAAAGTCGAACACAACATGTGGCACTACCTCTTCTTCATCGTGCTGGTCAAGGTGAAGGATTCCACAGAGTACACCGGCCCGGAGAGCTACGTGGCTGAAATGATTAGGGTGAGGTGACTGCAGTTGGGTTTAAAATACTCTGCGCCTCGTCTACTGTGTTCCAAATCCCGGCCACACAGAATTTTTACAAACAACTTTTGTGGGAGTCAACAGCAGTGGTTTTGGTTTGACCGCACAAATAACGCGGTGGCTCAAATTAGCGATGATATAATCCCGTACCCTAAATTCTTCTCAAGTCTTATTGCATGACTCGTTTTTACAAAGAGAGTTTTAACATCCAAACCGTCTGCTTTGGGCATGCATCGCTTAATCCCCCGCGGTCGCTGGTCAACACGGCTGCGGGCACACCCGCACACCACGAAAAGGTTTTTGGTTGACTGATCTATTTCAAACTCAGTGACGTGCAGTCAGGGGAGGCAGGTGAGGCTGTGCTTCACCTGTCATCACGGAAATATCAAATGAAAAATAAATTAAACAGTTATGTTTATTTAGTGATTTGTACTTGAAAGTTCTTTTCCATTTAACTTCACCATTTTTGGATTTTTTCGTGTTGCTTGGCCTTATTTTCAGAATGGAGGATTACATGTCTCAATTGAAAGAAATAGAGAGACTTTTAAAACTGAAGAAAGATAAGGAAGGCTTCTACAAAGAAGGTATAGATGCCTTTCCTCAAAAGGAGCGGCGCATGGACTTCATTTATAAGTAAAGGTAACACGGTAACAATGGTGTTTTTCCTATGCTACAGTTGATATAAAGAATGCTGACATGACATTTTAAACAAAACATGTTAACTGTTGCCAATCAAATGGTGAATAAACCACTCTGTAGTGTTCATATGTTTGTAAATCTGACTGTGATGACGTCAGTGCTTCACCAGCGATGAACGTCACCGCACGTCACTGTTCAAACTCTGAGCCAGGTCAGGTTAAGGCGGGACTTTGCTCCAGAACAATTATGTCATTCTCGTCGAGGAATTGTCAGACATGTCCACAACGCTTAACCTCTTGTCGCACAAAGCGAATGCCACAGGACCTCTTTGGAGATGTGCCTGGTGATCATTTGGCCTATGTTGAAGGGAGAAACTTGCCGTATGCGGTTTGGGTTTGAAATATCTCGTTGGTTCCTCCCATCCTGAATTTGTCTGATACACTTTTCAGGTAGATCCAGCTAAAAACCAAAAATATATGTGGGTGACCCTTCCCGGGTTTTAATATGAAAAGATGATTTTGAATGTTAAGCCCAAAAAGAATGGTCAGTATGTTTGGCATTACGAAAAGCACAGAATACACATTTTTGGGCCCCGATTGTTGACACTGAGGCAATCCGGCTGGAAAATGACTTGAGAGTTGTTGCTCACCTCATCGGACCCAGTCTTGCTCATTTCATTGTCTTTTGTCTCAGTCTTGTGAGCAACCACCTGATTTGGGATTAACCCCCCCCCCCCCCAACCTGCCCCCTTTTAACCTTGCGCCCTGCTGAACCAAAATAGGGGCTTGATGAACAATAACTTGAACAAATGTGAAGAGTTGGCACATCTTATGTTAAAATTGCCTTTTCTACCACACTTGTGCTAATGCTAGCTCCGGTATCTAGCATTTTTTCCCACCACCAAAAATTCGGATGGGCGGGGGTGATCTTGATGATCGGAGACATCAAGGAAGGACGCACAAAGGTTTATCATAGACTGTGAAGCGGTGAACTCTGGCACAATCACATCCCGCTAGCGATCACGGATGGATCCACGTCGCATGCTATCGCCGGCTCGTGGCCGGCTTTGAAAAGCTGTCAAATTTGACAATTTTGAAATATGAACACCTAGAAAGTGATGTTCAATCATATTTTTGTTGTCTTGGAAATTGTTATCAAATCAAAAATGCGCAATAATAATTGACGGTACAGTGATACCTCGGCTTACGAACGTTTGGCTAACAAACTTTTCAGTTTACAAACGTGAAATTTACGAGAATTTAATCTTGGCATACAAACTATTTTTCGGGATACACACGGAGCGCCACAATGAATGATGTGTCGTTCGCGAACGAGCCCGTTCTCCTAACAAGGAAATGGCAGCCAACTTTTTTGGTCCTCTATTCCCCACCCCCAGTCTTTTGTTAAAGTCGCACGTGATTGGTCAAGAATGCAGCAGTGGGGGGGTTACAGAAACACAGAGCAGAGAGAGAGTGAGAAAATGGATATAAAACACAGTGAAATTGGGACTCGTTTCACCTTTAAAGATAGTTCAAAGGCAGAGTGTAGACTGAAAGGTTAAAATACCCCATCAATCAGGCTCCACAAATAACCCGCACAAGCCATCTGTACACTTGATGCAAAAAGCTATCAACTCAGCTAAACAGCACACAATTGATGAGGAACTAGGTAATATTATCACAGCGAAAGCATGGCCACTTCACTCGGATATCGTCAAGAGGCAACCTGGAAGTTCATCATCCATTGATGATTTCAAGGCTAGCCACGGAAGATTCGAGAACTTTAAGCACCGTACAGGGAGTCATAGTGTCATTCGTCATGGTGTGGCAGTCAGTTCTGACGATAAAGCTGCCAAAGCTTACAAGGAATCATTCCTCGAGATGGTGAAAGAAGAAGGCTACATTCATCATCAAGTGTTTAATGCTGATGAAACCAGACACTCCATTCCATCAAGCCATCAACGACCATCACAAAGCTAAATAAAATGACTTTATTATACCGTACAGTTTATTTCTTTAATTACAATACCATGCCACATTTATTATCCATAATATAAGGTATATTTTGTGTAGTTTAAAGGACAACCGACGTCACTTTTTTGTTTTTTAACTGACACCAGAAAAACGTTTTATAGCATCTAAATTTTTAGTCAAATGCAAAACACCAATAAAAATGACTTAGTGTCCAAAATCTGCAAAAAATTGAGCTGCGAATTGGGCATTTTCAGAAAGTCCCGCCTCCATTTCTTGACGTCACACCAAGACGTCTTGCATTGCTAATGAATCAAAACAATGGCTTCAGGTTCAGAGAATATGCTTTCTTGTTACACATCCAGTTATGAATATGATTCAAATAGTTCTGAAGAGGAAATCATACATGTTTGCAATCGATTAAATAATTTATTGGTGCCATTTTGGATGGCCTCTTCTGGCCTTCTGGCGGCTTTTGGGTGCAACACGAGGTCCCCAGACCAAACAAGTACAGCAAAATACGTTGACGTGATGGAAGAACCGCTACAGTGCGTCTTTTTTACGGTAAACGTCCTTTAGTGACGTCACGTACGGACTCGTCACCAACTCAAAAACAAGACTTCCTGAATATTCAGCGCGAGTCTTAAAATGTAAAATATAGCTATATGTGGTGGAATCTTTGTAAAATACGCTCAGTAGAAGTCATTTGAAGCCATTTTACAAATTATGGACACAACTTGTCCGGAGACGTTGGTTGTCCTTTAAGGCTTAGTAAGTAGAACATTATGTTTTATGGACACCTGGGAATGGATTATTTTCATTTTAATGGTTTCCTATGGGAAATTAATGTCTGGGATACACACTTTTTGCCTTACACACTCTGTCTGGGAACCAATTAAGTTCGTATCACTGTATTTGCGCATGTCGCATCAGATCGCGTCTCCATCCGGTGACAAAATGGATCGAAAAATGCGTTGGGAAACGTACAAGTCTGACAATGACTCTATTTGACGTCAGTTGTGGAGGAGTCAGGATGAAGTGTCACGTACACAACATCAAACGCCGACTCGTCATCACTCGGTGCCCCCATTTTGATTGCGTGTGTGAAAGCCAGCAGCGACTGTCTGACGTATGTACAAAATTTCAAACCTGTTGGAGTTCCCCTTGTTTGTCGCAATATTATCTTTCTTGATGGATGAGTCAGATGAGGTTTTGGGCATTTTTTTTGTCCTTTCATAATGACCTTGTGCCACAAACGATATCATTCACACTTTGTCACGTTTTTATTTCAACATGTCAAATAATGTAACTGTATTCTCGTTGCTGTAATGACGTTGAATCTCAGTCATGACAGGAAAAAAGAAAACTACCGTAAGTGCCCTTTCACCTTTTCTCAGCGTCCTTTGTGCATTTGGTCTTCTTAGAGCAAAAGGGTCCCTGGGAAAATCCCTTTCTGTGACTTATGTGGCCAATTTGGAGGGAGGCTCAGACGGCCGTCCTTTAAAATGCCACGCAGTGGTCAAGTAGGTCGTGGAAGTAGAATAGAAGCTGCGAGGAATTTGCCTAAGTCACCCTTTTGACCGTGCTGGGTTAAATCGTCCGGTACCAGAGGTCAGCAACCTTTTTGAAAGCCAAAGCTACTTTTTGGCAACGGATTAATGCGAAGGGATGCGCTTCTGAAATAACGCATTTGATCTTGCATCACCCTGTTCCTTGACACCGGGCCTTGACTTGGTCACCTTAGAATTTGGACACTATAATTTTAATGTTATGAGGTGACATACGCCCTTCGTATCATCATTGGTAAAAGATTAATGGTTTGAGTCACCCCCACCCCCAAAAAATGAAGTATTGAACGAATGGAAAAACTGAAGACAGGTAACATCAACAACAACAACAAGTTACGACCGGGTTCCGTTCCGACAAAACGGTCGTAATCAAACGGTCGTAAATCGAAAAATATTCAAAATTGCAGACGCAAGGTTTATACGACCGAATAGTATACGATGTCAATCTGTTATTTTTAAAGAACGTTTTCTACAGAATACTATTTTATACCAAACTGCTTACAGTTCAATTATAAATCTTATAACTTTTAGTGTCATTTTTATCATTTCATATTTCGTATTATCGATTTTATTACTGTGTTGTTCTGCTGTCCCAAATACGCATGGCTTCCCACGCATACGTGCTGTTGAAAAATCGCTTTCCATGCTAACGGAGAAGCCAGAAGAGGTCGGCCAACACACACGCTCGGACTTAGGTAGACGCCAAAGGAAAAACGCCACAAAGATGCGGTGGCGGCGTGGGCCCCAAGCGGCGTTCTCGTCACACCGATCCCGTCGCACGATCCCGCGCGCCGAAGCGCAGACGGCCGACCTGCCTCGGCTTTCGCCCTGGCCAGCGTCGGGGGAACCCTCGACCCGAGCGCCGACGCCCACCCGCCTCGGCGTCGGTGGACACTCCAACCCTCCGCCGATGCCATTATGACAGCGCAACACCATCACGCGCTGTCTGGCCAAAGATATCGTACGCGTTTGTGAAGAAACAGTTATTTTGTATCCTCATTTTGTGCAATACTGTAATATTCTCTGTTAAGATAAATGAGGCATGATGAATGTTGAGCGGATCTGGCAATGCAGCCACAACGCTACATATGGTATTTTGACAGCGATTAAAAAAAGTAGTTCTTATGCAATGCTGAGAGAAGCGGTTGCTCTCTGTGCTCCAGCAAATAAACATCCTACTTGTTCAATCTAAACAATAAGGGCCATCTCGAGTCTTTATTCTCCCAAATGCATCGCAAACACGCTGCAGAGCTCAACAGCGTTCGCTGGGCTACTACCGTAGCGGTCCCAGCCGTAGAATTAAAAAAATGGCGGTCGTGGTCGTCTGTACGGGTGGTCGTAACTCGCACCGGTCCTAGATCGGATGTTACCTCTGTCCTAATCCTGGGGAATCTCAGCCATTTGTTTCACGCACCACACCGTAGTTAGCGTTTCCCTCAGAAGGCCCTTTTGACTGAAACCATATTTTTGAATTTGAATTTTAGATTCTAGGAAGCATCACAGAAGTGAACTTGTTTGATTTGCTTTCGTGGCCCACATAAAATGGTGTAACGGGCCCCATCTGGGCCTTCCGTATGACAATGGTGCTGAGATGAGCTGGTTTTGCTATGCCCGCCGCAACCTGTCCTCGTTTCTATACGCCAGGAGCACAACCTGGACTGGTTTCCCCGGATGAGGGCCATGTCGTTGGTGAGCAGCGACGCAGATGGGGAGCAGAATGAAATTCGAAGCCTTCAGGAAAAACTGGAGTCCACGATGAAACTCGTGTCCAACCTCTCCGGCCAGCTAACTGAGCTCAAAGAACAGGTCGGTTGAACTTTATACAACACACATCCCGAAGCGGCCTGCAAAACGCGGGAAATTTTCGAAATTTCCCCACCCCCCCAAAAACATGTTTGCTTAGGCCACAAAGAAAACAAACAAGTCACAGGAGCCCGTTTTGTTTACTGTTCGCCTTGCTTACTTGTTGCTTTGCGCACTTGAAATTCAAACAGCATTTTTGCAGCCAGTCGGCTGCTTAGCAGTGCAGGTATTGCGTGTGCGGGTGTTGCTCAATTCGCCCATCTTTTTTTTTGTTTTTGTTGTGAACAGAATTGTACAATACAGCTTTACCCTTGAAATGAGAACCGCATGTGAGGAAGTGAATGCCACCCAGACCTTTTGACCCAGACAGGAGGAAACGATGGTGTTGCTAAATGCGCGTGGTGTAGGGATTGATTTTCATGTAACTTTTTTTGTACATCAGTGCTGTGGCTTTTGTCTAAATCAGGGAGTTTAAACTAATTTTTGTTGCAGGTCACGTGGTGGTTTTGGTTTCTTTCAGAGGGTTCATGATTGGATTGGATGTACCTTTATTCTGCTGGAAAGGCAGCCACTCTCACTGCTTAAGTCAAAAGAACAAAAAAAACTAAATAACATAATATGACAACACAAAGACACATTCTTCAGCACTTGCTGTACCCTCTTTATCACATGGAGTTCTAGATGAGAGGAGAGGATCAAAGCATCCTTTTCAGCAGTGGCTCAGGGACATCATGGTGGAATGTGCATGTCTACTACAAGCTAAATGTTTCAAGCAACCACACAGCTATAGCATCCATTGATGAAAAGAGATTGTCTCACATCTCCTGTCTCACGTAAATCCGCTTCAATTCCAAGCCGCGACAATTCCACATACGCATTGGCGCTCTGTGCTGACGCTCCTTTCTTCTTATCGCGGGCTCCTCAAGCCATGCATCCTTCCAGCTGCAGAATTGTCCAACAGCACCAACCTTTCCGCTGAACAAAGCAGGGCTGTGAAAATGCTGCCATTACAGGCGCAAAAAAGCACAATCACCTCAGAGCTGTCCAGTGATGATAGTCAAATGGCATGAATATGCCAGTACTGTTTTTGAAAGGGAGGAATGTCGGTGCCATTCGACTGTCATTGCTGGACACCACTGGGGCCATTGTTTTTTTTTTGTGCTTGTAATGGGCAGCATCTTCACAGCCCCGCTTTGTTCAGTGGAAAGGTCGGTGCTGTTGGACAGTCTGCGGTTGGATGGATACATGGCTTGAGGAGCCCGCGATAAGAAGGAAGGGGAGCGTCAGTGCAGAGCGCGATGCGTCTATGGAACTGTCACGGGTTGGAATAGAAGCGGATTTATGAGGGACAGGAGCTGTGAGACAATCTCTTTTCGTCAATGGATACTACAGCTGCGTGTTTGCTTTCAACATTCAGCTTGTAGTCGACATGCATATTCCACCATGATGTCCGTGATCCACTGGTGGAAAGATGCTTTGATCCTCTCCTCTTTCATCTGGAACTGCTTTATGTACCAAAGAGGGTACAGAAAGTGCTTCAGAATGAATGTCTCTCTGTGTCTTTGTGTTGTCATGTTATTTGTTATTTAGTTTTTTTTTTCTTTTGACTTGAAGACGGCGTCGCGAGAGTGGCTGCCTTTCCAGCAGCTCCTGTGTTTTGCTTTTCTACTTTCATTTCTTTCATAACTTTGCTGCTGTGAAATGTAAATTTCTCCACTGCCACACTAATAAAGGCAAATCCAAAATCCAAATCCAAATGAGACCGACATTCCTCCCGATCAAAAACAGTGCTGGCATATTGGTGCTGCCGAAAAGGCGCAACCGTTCAGCACAGTCTCCTCCTTGATGAATGTCGTGGCCAAAAATGCTGAAAAACAATCCGTATCCGTTCCACACGACACACAACACAAAGTGACAAAAGAAAACACAAAAACAAGACAAAAACAACAACAACAACAAAAAAGCAAGGCTCCTGAGAGCACTTCCTGACGGCTGCCTCCTCGGGCGCCATCTTAGACTTTGCCTCAACAAATTGATCAAAAACAATGTTTAAAAATGAAAAATGTATCATAAAGAATGCTTGCGACAGGTCAACATTTTTGAAAGTGAAACGCATTTGCTATTTGGGCATTTGGACAAAAAAAATTGTCCAGTCACTGCCCGGATGGTTTTGTGGACCACATAAAATGATGTGGCGGGCCGGATTTGGCCGCCGGGCCTTTGGTTTAACATCAGAGCTCAGAATTGTCCATGAAAGATGCAAATATTCAATGACAAAGCCGTCCGTCTCTTCACACAAAGCATTTTTTTTTAAATGTAGTTACGTCTGTCGATCATTTTATGAGTGGTTTTCAGTATCGGCTTTGCTTATTGCGCAGCTTCCTTCTGATGGCAGAAGTATCGTACATCATAGTTGTGTACACAAAAGCAGTGTGATGTGTTGTGTGTGGGTCTTGTGAGGACCACTAACATTTTATACCATACGTAGTGAGGACATTCTTGACAATTGAGGATCTTTTGGCTGGTTCTCACAAGTTTTTCATTCTAAAGGCTTCTTGAGGGTCTATATACGCATGTTAAAGTTTCAGAAATGTCCTCCCAAATTCACCCAAAATGATTTTTTGGTGTCTAATGTTAAGCAGATTCCTTACTTACAGACAGTGTATTGTCGGTGTTCAAATACCTGACATGTTTCGGCGACTACTTCCGCCTTCGTCAGAGTGTCACGGATGTTGCTGTGACGCGCCATTTTCAGCTGGTGTTGCTATGAGGGCGTGACCTACCTGTCAGAACTGACAGGCAAGCCACGCCCCCCGCTGTCCGCTCGTCCCTCCAGGATGCTGCTCCAGGTAGTAGAGAGCATGTAAGCTCCCTCATCCCTGTTGATGGTCCTTGGTCCTCGCTTTCGGATTTCAATGGTATTCAAAGGTATTTGAACACCGACAATACACTGTCTTTAAGTAAGGAATCTGCTTAACATTAGTTATCAAGTAGACAGGATGAATTTAGTACAATGATTTTTTGGTGTGTATTTTCATTTCACATACACACACTTTTTACTCACTGTGCGTGTTTGCGTGTGTGTGTGTGTGTGTGTGTGTGTGTGTGTGTGTGTGTGTGTGTGTGTGTGTGTGTGTGTGTGTGTGTGTGTGTGTGTGTGTGCGTCTACGTGTGTGTATTTTTTTAACCCACCCCTCCACGGGTTCCATTTCGTCCCCTTTCAGATGACCGAACAAAGGAAGCAAAAGCAGCGAATTGGCCTTCTGGGACACCCGCCGCACATGAACATCAACCCCCAGCAACCCGCTTAGGCCTGAATATCGGTGCTCGAAGCACGTCAACGGCATCAATCAGCCTCATGCCTGCCCAGAACCGTCCCAACTCTGAGCTCGCACGTGATTGGCTGTGAGTACAGGATGTTTTCTGGAAAGGCTTTCGTTGTGGTCGCAATATGCTCTTTCTCGCAAACTGCGTTTAGATCCGACTCAGAAACAGCACTTGTGCTTTTCTAAATTCCCGCCTAGAAAGGTGTTTGTGCCAAATGTTTTCAACGCCCTCTTGCACTGAGTTCATCCATTGCTCATATTCAATTTGTCCCATTTCAAGACCTCCAATTTTAAGTTACATTTGCATTTCAGGCTGATTAAAGGGTATTATTTATGTCTGTATTTCGTGCAATATGTCGATTTAAATACGCAACTCAACATGGGTGTGAGATCCGTCAAGCATCTGATTTCACACCCTTGACCCATATTTTGTATTTCAGTCTTACTGGATAAAGTAGGAACCTTATATTATTGATTTAAGTGAAGCTTAACTAGTGCACCTTGTAGGAACATGTTGCAGATTTCATGCCGTTTTGTTCCTTCATACAGTGATACCTTGGCTTACGAACTCTTTAGCTATCGAACATTTCGCCTTACGAATGTTAAATTCACGAGAATATAATCTTGGCATACAAACTATTTTTCGGGAAACACACGGAGCGCCACAATGAGTGATGTGTCCTTCGTGAACGAGCCGGTTCTTGGAGCTCCTGAAATGGCAGCCGACTTTTTTTTCCTATAATCCCCTCCCTCCCCAGTCTTTGGTTAAAGTCGCACATGATTGGTCAAGATCTGTGGTAGAGGAGGGAGGGGACACACGCAGCAGTGAGTGGGGGGAGGGGTTACAGAAACAGAAACACACACACACACACACACACACACACACGCACGCACGCACGCACGCACACACACGAAAGGGAGACGACAGAGCTTGAAACAAAAAAAAACACAAAAGTGAAATGGTGAGAACATGGATAGAAAACAGTGAAATTTGGACTCGTTTCAACTTTATTGATAGTTCAAAGGCAGAGTGTAGACTGCAAGGTTAAAATATACCATCAATCAGGCTCCACAAATAACCCGCACAAGCCATCTGTACAATTTGAAGAGAACATACAAGCAAGGGAACCAGCTAGTAATGAAGTTTCTAGTGTGTCTGCCTGCATCTGTTGCTGTTGCAATATCACAACTTCTAAGATGTACAACCCAGGGCTCCTTCAGACAATATGCAAAAAAGCTATCCATTCCATTAAGCCATCAACGACCATCACAAAGGTAACTAAAACGACTTGATTATACAGTACCATATACCATAGCACATTTATTATACATAAAATAAGGTATATTATGTGTAGTTTTAAGGCTGCTTATTTAGTTGAAAATGATGTTTTATGGGGACCTGGGAACGGATTATTCTCATTTTAATTGGAACATTTCCTATTGGAAATTAATGTTTGGACTAGACACATTTCGCCTTATACACTCCTCCTGGGAACCAATGAAGTTCGTAAGCCAAGGTATCAATGTATTTGTAAAGCCAAAAATCATTCTTATGAATGGCCGTTCACCGTATACCTATTCCTTTTCGGACAGACTGAATGAATGATTGGTCAAAAATAGCCAACCCAGTTAGAATTTTTTTGTGTAACATTCTTACTTGAACAGCTTTACCTCTCGGTTGCAGCAAACACATTCGCTTTGTGACTCTTCATGTTCTCGCTTTATTTGCGCTTGCACTTTTATTTGGGTTGCCCAGCTCACCTGAAATGGATGGGATGGGATGGGATGGTTTTTCTTTACACATTTTTTTGGACTGTATGTACGTCTAAAGTTGAACAAGCTTGCATTTGTATAGACAAACTAAAATGTTAATTTATTGAAATTGTTAGAAAGAATGAACACTCAAGACCATGCCATTTTTTTATTTATAGAGTAGAAATATTTATTAAAATAAATGTCGCTATACTTTACCTTTTGTTCTGTTGTCTTCTTTTTACGGATAACACGAGTAACAATTTACAAGATGTCTTCTTTAAAGGACAACCGACACCATTTTTTTTTGTTTCCTAACTGACATCAGAAAAACGTTTTATAGCATCTAAAATACCCAAAACATGCAGTATGATTTTTATTCAAATGCAAAACACCAATAAAAATGACTTAATGTGTCCAAAATCTGCAAAAAAATTGAGCTGCGAATTGGATTGGATTGGATTGGATTTGCCTTTATTAGTCTCACAGTAGAGAAATTTACATTTCACAGCAGCAAAGTGATGAAAAGAATGAAAGTAGAAAAAAGAAATACATGAGCTGCTGGAAAGGCAGCCACTCTCGCGGCGCCGTCTTGAAGTCAAAAGAACACAAAAAAAACTAAATAAATAATATGACAACACAAAGACAACATGACGAAAAAAAGACACAGAAACACATTTTCAGAAAGTCCCGCCCCCCTTTCGTGACGTCACGCCAAGACGTCTTGCATTGCGAGTGAGTCAAAACAATGGCTTCAGATTCGGAGAAGATTCTTTCTTGTTACACATCCAGTTATGAATATGATAGAAATAGTTCTGAAGAAGAAATTTATTCCGTGTCATTTTGAGGCAAACGGGCAGAGGGGAATGTCGCACCCAAAAATGGCGACCAGCTCTCGTGAGGAATGAATCAGCCCGTTTCCACAGGCTGATAGATTCCTTTCATGGAGCTTGGACTCCCTCTGCCGGCGGCTTTTGGATGTAACATCAAGGTTTTCAGATAAACTGTACAGCAAAATACATTGACGTGATAAAGGACTGCTACAATGTGTCTTTTTGTCGGTCAGGGGGGGTCCTTTCATGACGTAACGTGAGGACTCGTCACCAACTCAAAAACAAGACTTCCTGAATGTTCAGCGCGAGTCTTAAAACATAAAATATAGCTATATGCGATGGAATCTTTGAAAAATACACTCAGTAGAAGTAATTTGAAGCCATTTTACAAATTATGGACACAACTGCTTCAAAATGACCTCGGAAATGGCGAGTGTCAGAAGGTCCCGCCCCCTTGTTCGTGACATCACGCCAGGATATTCCAGACACAAAACAATGGCTTCAGAGAGTTCAGATTCGGAGAAGATGCTTTCTTGTTACTCATCCAGTCCTTCCCTATCAATTATAGCCGTCTGGACTCCAATGCAGCGCCCCGAAAATACACAAGATGGCGCACAAGCTCTGTTGGAAATGGGCTGATTTGTCTGCTGAGAATTTGTGACCACTTTTATGGTGTTACCGCAATTGGTAGTGTTGGTGCGACACACAACGATATTCACTATTGCGTTATTTATGTTATTCCTTCTAATTTCGCCATCAACACGGATCAACAAGATGTTTTCAGACCAAACAAAGTACCCAAAATGCATTGTGTGTCGCTTTCTCGGTCAGGGGCGTTCCTGACGTGACGTCACGTCAGGCATCGTCATCATCAACTCGAAAACAAGACTTCCTGAATATTCAGCGCGAGTCTTAAAAGGTAACATATAGCTACATGCGGTGGAATCTTTGTCAAATGCGCTCAGTAGAAGTCATTTGAAGTCAGTTCACAAATTATGGACGCAACTTGTCCGGAGGGGTCGGTTTTCCTTTCAGACACATGATGAGCATACGCACAATGACTCATTTTGATTTGAAAGATGTGGTTTAGATGCAGGGTGGGACAGAGGGTCAAATGTTTGGTAAGTGTGCCTCGCAGTGTGGAGGTCAGCGGGTTCGATTCTGGCATATTTCCTGCAAAAACAGTGGTTCACCTCTACCCTCAATTGTTTTGTGGCACATTCCAAATGAAGGTGTACCAAGTCAACATTTCGATAATGGCGTTATTGGTGATCAATAAAAATATTGCGGCATTCATGTCCATCGATCAACGCTGGCTCAACGTCGCAATAGAGCGGCGCGGTAGGCCGGAGTTGTTTTTCTCACTCGCAGTTCGGTGGAAACGTGACATGGAACAAGCAGATCCAGTTTATATTATCATATCATGACAGCAAGCATAAAACACCTTGGGGGGGGGGGAACAACTCAAGCATGCTGCCAAAACCTCACGCAACAACTTGGGAGCGCGCCAAATTCATCAAAATAACACGTGTTGGCCTTCTGACGTTCTTTGTGTCACAACAAGTGTTGACGTTCAAATCAAATCCATTATTTCCAACATTAAATTACGTAACCGGACACTTCATGTAAATTGAAAACCACCTTTGTTTAGATGACTGTCAATCAACTCCTTGTCACTAATTTGAAGCTAATTAAATCTGGCAATATTTGAACATTTCTATGCAGTGATAATTAATTCCAGCGGTAATTTAGTATATTGTAATCACCAATCAGTAATTGAAATAAAATAATGGCATAAATCAAAGGTGTCAGTCATTTTTTGCTATGGGCCACATTCTAGTTGGATTGGATTGGATTTGCCTTTATTAGTCTCGCAGTGGAGAAATTTACATTTCACAGTAGCAAAGTGATGAAAGAAAAGAAAGTAGAAAAACAAAATACATGAGCTGCTGGAAAGGCAGCCACTCTCGCGGCGCCATCTTGAAGCCAAAAGAACAAAAAAAAACTAAATAACAAATAATATGACAACATAAGGACAATAAGACAACACTAAGACACAGAGAGTCATTCATCCTTACGCACTTTCTGTACCCTCTTTGTTACATGAAGCAGTTCTAGATGAAAGAGGAGAGAGTTACGGTTTCTTCTTGAGGATCGTTATGAATTTGGGGAACCCATTAAAATGTTTCATACCCTCCACATATTACATATAAAGCCACACAACAAATGAATAATAAATGAACAAAATGAATAATTAGTTTTCAAATTTGAAATAAAAAATAATGACTTATTGTGGTTTACATGGGACAATTTGAAATTTTGGTTGGGACTTTAGCAAGCATCATGGCACTTGACATGCTTGATTTGCTTTTATGGGTCGAATAAAATGATGTGGCGGGCCAGATTTGGCCCCTGGGCCTTGACTTTGACACTAGTGGCATATAGCAGTTTGATAGGCTAATACACATTTGTGGATACTATGATTATGATGATCATCGAGACACTGGGTCACACAGCATGAGTCTGCATACCACGTGTTGCATATCATTATCCTTATGTTATTTTTTTTAAGTGAGGCGGTTGGCGCCCTGTGTGAGCTGCTGCAACTTAGTTTCCCAACTTTTTGTTTCCTAACTGACATTAGAAAAACGTTTTATAGCATCTAAAATACCCAAAACATGCAGGCTGATATTTTAGGCAAATGCAAAACACCAATAAAAATGACTTAAAGTGTGCTAATACTGCAACAAATTGAGCTGCGAATTGGGGATTTTCAGAAAGTCCTGCCCCCAATTCGTGATGTCAGGCCAAGACGTCTTGCCTCGCTCGAGAATCAAAACAATGGCTTCAGAGAGTTCAGATTCGGAGAAGATGCTTTCTTGTTACTCATCCAGTTATGAATGTGATTGAAATAGTTCTGAAGAGGAAAGTATAAATGTTTGCAATCGATTAAAGAAGTCCTTCCGTATCAATTTGAGCCATCTGGACTCCAATGTAGCGCCCAGAAAATGCACAAGATGGCGCCCAAGCTCCGTTGGAAATGGGCTGATTTGTCTGCTGGGAATTTGTGTCAACTAGTATCAAATAGTTGTCTTGGTGCAAAACACAACAATTCACCATCGTGTCATTTATGTGTTTTCCTTCTAATTTCGCCATCAACACGGATCAATACAAAGTTTTCAGACCAAACAAAGTACAGTGAGACCTCAGCTTAAGAAATTAATTGGTTCCCAGACAGAGTGTGTAAGCCAAAAAGTGTGTCTCACAAAAAAAAAAGAAATCCCATAGAAAACCATTAAAATGGGAATAATCTGTTCCCAGGTTTCCATCAAATATACTTTTCAACGAAATAAGCCTTAAAACTACACACAACATACCTTATTCTATGTATAATAAATATGCTATTGTATTGTAATGAAAGAAATACACTACACCGTATAATAAAGTCACTATGATTTGTCACTTTGATGATTTATCATTTGTGATGGTCGTTGATGGCTTTTAATTGACACCTGTTGCTTTCTGACTTGTAAGGTCTTACGAAACTGAGGCATCACATTATCATTCATCATGTTGATGATTCTCATAGCCTTTTCTGGATGGAACTGTTCAATAAAAGCCTGCACATCAACTCCTGGATGGCCTGCTTCTGCTTGTCCTCTTGAAGGCAAATCACATCTTCTGTGTTGAGGACCTCATTATGGTCAGCAACAAGCTCCTCGATGTCATCTGCATCCACTTCAAGTCCCGTAGGTGCTGGCAGAGATTTTATTACAACAAAAGGCGCGAGTTCGATGATTCCACGGACGTGGAATAAAACGCGTCATTAGTCACGTGAAAGCTTCGACTAAATAACGCCTTTGAGTAAACTTTACACAAAGGCGTTATTTAGTCGATGTGAGAAACACGAACGAGGTGTGCGTTTGTGGCGTCACATGTGCACACCACGGCTGTCATGTGAATCTCAGCTTGACACATCTCTCACGCTGTGTGTAACTTCCCTGAGAGTAACATTCTTAATTTCCACCATTGCCACCATCCTTCGCCTAAAAGCTTTACAGCGTAAATCTAAATGGAAAGTAGCGCCGGCTGGAGCGCTGTTCGGTCGTGTGCTTCCCCCAAAGATCCGAAGATCACTCTGCCGGATCCGAAGAGCACTCCGCCAGCCGTGATGGGTGTGTATCGCGAAAAGTAGTGCATATTTCAAGGTGTAATTTTCATACATTTGACGTTCGTAAGACGAAAAGTTCGTAAGATAAGGTGTTCGTAAGCTAACTGTACTGTGTGTTGCTTTCTCGGTCAGGGGCGTTCCAAGCGTGATGTTACGTCAGGCATCGTCATCAACTTGAAAACAAGACTTCCTGAATATTCAGCGTGAGCTTTAAAATGTAAAATATAGCTATATGCCGTGGAATCTTTGCTGTCATTTGAAGTGATTTTACAAATTATGGACACAGCTTGTTCGGAGGCCAAAGTAAAATGGGTTTTCTCTGTCTGCCGCCTCTCTACTTTCCACCTTTGATATAACAATAAAGAGGTGGGGGGCACAAAAGCTCGCACTCAGCGTCCAGAGACACTCACAAGCAACTCCCAAACGACTCTCAAGCTCCCGTGGCTGGCGGCGGGCCTACTACGGGAATAGGCCGGTTTTAGCCGGCGCGCGCGCACAGGCAGGAAGCTGCCGAGCGGGGAGGGAGGGAGGGAGGGAGGGAAGGGGGGTGGGCGAGGGAGTCCTTGAAAGCGCCGTCCAACACGTGAGGCTCATGTGATGCACTTCACAGTTGTCCGGTGTGTTCAGAGGCGAGGGACGTACCCGGAGTCACAGGACCTGCTCGGCGCGAAGGCATCCGGCCAGCCACCCGCCCATTCGATCGAACCGACTGCTCGAGTCCGTCAGACTCGGTGCGCGCACTTCACAGGGTGACAAACGTGAACGGCTCCCCGGGGACAGAAAGCGACACAGAGACCACGAGATCCAGAATTACACGGAAAACCCCGTCGGGGGGTATTTCACCTCGCCACACTCTTCTCCCGCTTCGGATCTATTTGTCGTATGTTTGGAGTGGTTTGACTTGTGTTTTGAGCGACATGGAGGGGATGGCGAGGGCGCAACCGCCACCGTGTGTGGCCAAACTGTCGTCGCTGGATATCGCCGACATGACTGGGTAAGGATGGCCGAAAAAAATACCGCTTCTTCTATCTCCGCGGGAAACTTAATCATTCCATTTCATTTTGTGCCAAGGATGGATTTTCCCCTCTACGTGTACAAGTCCAGGAGGGGCGCGAAGCGAGGCGATGACAGCAGGGTAATTTCAACCCCCCCTCCAATTTTAATGTAAAATGACAAGAATTCATGTCAACGTGAGACTTGAACCCGCAGGAGACCTACAAGTTGCCGCATCGGCTCATTGAAAAGAAAAGACGAGACAGAATCAACGAATGCATCGCCCAGCTTAAAGATTTGCTGCCCGAGCACCTCAAACTGACAGTGAGTTTTTGTTTTATTTGGCTTTATTTTGTGTTTACCGAGCAAACGCGAACGCACCGATCTCGTGGTGTTTGCGGTGAAGGAAAATATCCCACGTATTAACGAACTAGCAAACTGAAACTACCGAAACTACTAAAATGTATCAATGTATTCATGAGGTGGTTAATAAAAATATGTACTGTATATATTTTTGTATTTCAAACCTTATAATGTTCACTAAATTCTCTCCGGCGTCGCGTTCGAGGCTTACCCTCTTATTTGGCTGCAGAATGTGTTACATAAGAAAGATCAACATTCTTATCGAAGGTCTTCCTGTTTTTAGACGCTGGGTCATTTGGAGAAAGCGGTGGTGCTGGAACTCACTCTGAAGCACGTGAACGCCTTGAACACTCTCCTCGAGCAACAGCAACGCAAAATCGTCGAGCTCCAAAAGGACTTGCAAATAAGTACGTCCTGTGTGCGTGCGTGTTTGATACACACAAAAAAACCTCATTTTTAACATTTTGAAAAAAAAATACATACACAAAAAAACATACATTTGAAAGTTTTCCTTGCCCGGTTATCAGTAATATAATACTTCTAGATGTCTTTGACACCTGTGGTCTAGATTTTCCCAGAATTTCAGATTTTCACATTTTCAAGAAAATTCCTTTGAAAATAAATACTTCAAACGAATCAGGATCGTACCATATTTTCCGGATTATAATGTGCACCTTCAATGAATGAGATATTTTAAAACGTTTTCCATATGTTGGACAGTTTTTGAAAAAAAATGGAGGCTTTTAGGGGCCCCTGTAGTGTGGAAAATACGGTAGTTGACAGATGGGCACGCCACATATTTGGATGTAACTTTACCATATTTTCCTGTGTATAAGGTGCTGTCAAAAGCTTTGATTTTCTTCAAAAGATGACCCTGCACCTGAGGTGTGGCTTATATATAAAGTCATATTGAGCCACAACAGGTCTCACAACTACTGTCAACAGCTCTATTTTCCCCCTGTAGAAGTCATGTGTAACGCCAGCCTCTACTGTAGTAGTAGTAATAATACTAATAATACATTTCTAAGTGCCTTTCAAAACTCTCAAGGACACTTTACAGCACAGGTGTCAAAGTCAAGGCCCGCGGGCCAAATCCGGCCCGCCACATCATTTTCTTCGGCCCGCGAAAGCAAATCAAACTTGTTAAATTCCATGATGATTGCTAAAATCTGAGCCAAAATTTCATATTTTTGGATGTCAACCACAATAAAAGTCATTATTCTTGACTTCAGATTTGAAAACGAGTTAGTTATTAATTTGCTGTGTGCTCTATATGTAATATTTGAAGGGATTTAAACATTCTAATGGGTTCCCCAAATTCATAACGGCCCTCGAGAGGAAACCATAACTACAATGTGGCCCGCGGCAAAAAATGACTTTGACACCCCTGCTTTACAGTCACAGAATTTTTTGTGCGGGTGAGCAGCGGCAGCCATTTGCGCCAGCGTTCACTCTACCTGGAAGTAACACAGGAGCGAAGTTATGAAAGGAAAAGGAAAGAAAGAAGTAGAAAAAGAAAATACAGGAGGTGCTGGAAAGGCAGCCACTCTTGCGGCGGTAGTGTGCCTTATATTTAGAAAACTTTTCATTCATTGAAGGTGCGCCTTAAAGGACAACCGACACCTCCGGACAAGTTGCGTCCATAATTTGTAAAATGACTTCAAAAGACTTCTATTGAGCGCATTTTACAAATATTCCACCACATATAGCAATATTTTACCTTTTAAGACTCACGCTGAATATTCAGGAAGTCTTGTTTTTGAGTTGATGACGATGCCCTAAGTGACGTCAAGGAGGCAACGCCCGTGACCGAGAAAGCGACATACAATGCATTTTGGGTACTTTTTTTCATCTGAAAACTCCGTGTTGATCGCAAAATTAGAAGGAAAACGACATAAATAACGCAATGGTGAATCGTTGTGTGTCGCAGCCAATTGCGTTAACGCGCATAAAGAAGGTGTAAGTTTACACAAATTCCGAGCGGACAAATCAGCCCATTTCCAACGGAGCTTGTGCGCCATCTTGTGCATTTTCTGGGCGCTACATTGGAGTCCAGACGGCTCGAATTGATACGGAAGGACTTCTTCAATCGATTGCAAACATTTATGCTTTCCTCTTCAGAACTATTTGAATCATATTCATAACTGGATGAGTCACAAGAAAGCATTTTCTCCGAATCTGAACTCTCTGAAGCCATTGTTTTGATTCTGGAGCAAGGCAGTTTGTGGGTAGGCCAATCCTAACGTGACGTCATGAACAAGGGGGCAGGACTTACTGAATCTCACCAGTTCTGAGCTCATTTTGTGGCAGTTTATTAAGTCATTTTTATTGGTGTTTTGCATTTTTTTTTCATGTCAGTTAGGAAACAAAAAAAATGCGTCTGTTGTCCTTTAAGTTTGGTGTGCCTTATCCATGGAAAAAGTTTGAATATACACCCTTCGTTGAGGTGCACCTGATACGCCGGAAAATACGGTAATTGGAGTTTGACAGGAAGTCGTGTGCGTGATGGAGTAACGTTCCTTTTACCGTCGTGGCAGGCGACGGAGGCGGCGACGACCCTGAGGTCAGCGAGCAGATGTTCCGTTCAGGTTTCCACCTGTGCGCAAAAGAGGTCCTCCACTATCTGGCTCGCCGCGACAGCACTCAGGACCTGACGCCGTCGCACGTCATCGGCCACATCCGCAAGGTGGCTTCCGACGTACTGCGACACCAAAGCGACGCGCTCGGCGCCGTGTCCGACTTGCGGAGTTCGGAGAAACCGCAGCCAGCCGCCGAGGGGCCTCCCGCTAGCACCGAGGGCCCGTCCAAGAACTGCGTTCCCGTCATTCAAAGGACTTGCCCCGGCGCTCCGGGCGAGCAGAGCGGCAGCGACACAGACACAGACAGCGGCTACGGGGGCGAACCTGACAAACGTGACCCCAAAGCCCGCTGGTCGGACAGCCACAGGAAGGAGGCGGAGCTTAAGCGCGCGGCGGCGACCGAGGACGTCAAGGAGGAGGGCGGCGGGCCTCGTGCCAAGAAGTCGCGGGCCGGCTCCCCTGAGGACGAAAACCCGCCGGGCCCCCCGACCGGAGGCCTTGGCAGCTACGTGGCTTTCTCCCCCAACCGGCAGCCGTTCTGCCTCCCCTTTTATCTCCTCCCCCCTCCGGCGGCGGCGGCGTACCTGCCCGTCCTGGAAAAGTGCTGGTATCCCGGCGGGATGCCAGTCATCTACCCTTGCGTGACCCCCCCTTCTCCCACCACACCCCCAGAGACTCTCTCCCCTCCTCCAGAGGGCGGGGTCTCCACTGGAACGCCAGACCAGCGTGGACTCCCCTCGACGTCACCAAGCTTCACATGGGGGCTCCCCGGGAAACTTGGAAACCAAAGCTTGAAAGCAACGTTGCCAAGTTTGCAGTAGAGGAGCGGAACTAAGCGAAACACGTCCGCTGACTTTTTATTGTGCCCCCCCCCCCCCCAATGCGGGTTGTTGCGTGACTCTGAAAGACTGTCAACCTGCACCAAGGAGTGTTCACAAGAGTGTCGTGGAGACCCTCTTTGCTGCCCCCTGTGCTGAATGTCACAGGCAAATCCAGAATGTATGGGAGATAGGCACCCCCCCCCCAAAAAAAAAAGTCTAGATGACCTGTCTATTCGTTCACCCGCACACACCTGTCTTTGATGAATGTAAGGATGAAACAAAAAAGTCCCTTAAACGATACGGTATATCACAGGTGTCAAAGTCAAGGCCCGAGGGCCAAATCTGCCCCGCCAGATCATTTTCATCAGCCCGCGAAAGCAAATCAAATTTGAGAAATTCCATGATGCTTGCTAAAGTCTGAAGCAAAATTTCAAATTGTCCCATGTAAACCACAATAACAGTCATTATTTTGGACTTAAAATGTGACAACTAGTTATTCATGATTTTTTGTGCATTCTGAATAGAATATGTGGTGGGTATGAAACATTCTCATGGCGTCCCCAAATTCATAACGGCTCCCAAGAGGAAAACTGGCTGGCTAGCTTGATATCTAGCTAGCTATCTATTCACTATCTAGCTAGCTGGCTATCTAGCTAGGTATCTGTTGGCTAACGATTGCCGAGCTAGCAAGCTTTCTATCTATTTGAGTTACTTCCGGGTTGGGTGAACGCTGACGCGTGTGGATGCCGCTGCTTACCCGCCGAAAAATCCTGTGACTGTAAAGTGACCTTGAGGGATCTGGTAAATGAAATGTATTATTATTATTATTGTTATTATTATTGTTATTAATGTGGCCCACAGCAAAAAAAATACTTTGATGCCCTTGCAGTAGCTGCTGCTTGGATTCATTCGATCTATTGTAGATCCAAAACCAAGATCTACTAATGTTGTTTTCGTTTTTTTCGTTGTTTTGTTTTTTTTTTTTTTTTTTTTTTTTTTTTTTTGGGGGGGGGGGGGGTGGAAACTCGCCATATGTTGTTTTTTTTTTTTTACCAAATTCTTTCTTCGTGTTGACCACAATACATCGTTCATTCTCCGACTGTCTCCGTAGCTATGCTAATGAGTGTTTGTCAAGATTTCAGGGCGTTGTCCCTGTGGAGGGGGGGGTCCCCCGCTTGGAGTGTTGCATTTGTGCTTTTAGGATTTTCCTTGCAAATACGCAACGTGTGCCTACGACAGAATCGATCTCCTGTGGCGTGGTGTCCTTTTTGGGTTCATTGTGCTCCATTCGACATCTTTATTTTTGATACGTGACCCAATGAGTGTAATTAGTGTTTGATGGCAGTCGTATGCCGGGCGTGTACATACAGTAGCTTCATTTCCAAGCCATCTTGTCTCTCCAATTCCACATCGAGCCAAGTCAGGTCTCCATTTGCGGCGTTGCCTTTGACTCATCGAGTGCAGACACACCGACGATATTTTTTCTGCTTGACCACGTTTATGTCTGTGGTGAGTGAATGTAACGTTGGAAAACAAAAATGAGTGATAGTTTTTTCGAGAAAAAGGTACCCTGTTTTTTTACGTTGAAATGTGACAGGTTCGCCTGTTGGAATTTTGCAAAGTACTATTGATGTAGCCGATATGAAAGTATGAATAAACTTTTTCTTTGGGGTGGTGGTTGTTATTCTAGCCCTGTGGAATCCGCTGCCTGTTGGCGTACGTGTCATAGCCAGCCACCCTGACAGCTCTCCAACACACGCTTACATAACACTTACATAACCCTTCGAATAGGCAAGCGGCTGTAAATGAGTAGTTTGTCTTAGATTACAACCTGTAAACATATCAAATTCTCAAAGATATCAGACAAACTATGTGTAGAAGTATTGGCTACAGGAAAACTTGCATTCATGCTGTTTTGTTTTCATCGAAAGGCTTGACATGAGATGACACAAATTGAACGAAAGTGACGCTGCAATCCGTGCAATCGTTTAAGAATGCAAAACAAGTTTGTTTTTGGTTATTTTGTCATAAAATCGCTTTCATTTATTCACATTTTTAAGCGACATATCCATTGAAGAATACCTTAAACGCGAGTGCTGTTTAGGCCTTTCTATATTTTTTCCCAAACCATCTTTTTACTGTAATAATTATACCGTTGCCACGGTTGTTTCAGAAAGTGTCTTAACATACAGTGAGGTATTATCACCTCTTCAATGTATCTGTAAATTTTTCCAATTTTGTGTCTGATAAAACTTTAAAAATACTAAATTGTAGGTTTGTAACCGTTTCCAAGCAGTTGCTTGCTTGTATTCGTATCGAAATTGCTTTTGTGTTGTCTATTTTTAGTTCCAGTATTTAAAGGACAACCGACGCCTACGGACAAGTTGTGTCCGAAATTTCTAAAATCACTTCAAATGACTTCTACACCCCCTGACCGAGAAAGCGACACACAATGCATTTTGCGGTACTTTGTTTGGTCTGAAAACTTCGTGTTGATCCGTGTTGATGGCGAAATTAGAAGGAAAACGCATAAATAATGCGATGGTGAATCGCTGTGTGTTGCACTAAAACTACTATTTGATATTCGCTGACACAAATTCTCAGCAGACAAATCAGACCATTTCCAATGGAGCTTGGACACCATCTTTTGCATTTTCTGGGACACTACATGCTGTCATTGATGGCTCGAATTGATATGGGAGGAATCGATTGCAAACATTTATGCTATTCTATTCAGAACTATTTGAATCATATTCATAACTGGATGAGTGACAAGAAAGCATCTTCTCCAAATCTGAAGCCATTGTTTTGATTCTCAAGCAAGGCAAGACGTCCTGGCGTGACGCCACGAACAAGGAGGCGGAACCTTCTGAAACAGAAACTTTCTGAGGTCATTTTGAAGTAGTTTTGTGACACTTTAAGTCATTTTTATTGGTGTTTGGCAGTTGACGAAAAATATCAGCCTGCGTGTTTTGGGTATTTTAGATGCTATAAAACGTTTTTCTGATGTCAGTTCTGATGTTTTTGAATGGGAGGAATGTCGGAGCCATTTGACTACCATCGCTGGACAGCTCGGGGGCCATTGTGCTTTTTTTGCGCCTGTCATGGGCAGCATCTTCACAGCCCCGCTTTGTTCAGCGGAAAGGTCGGTGCTGTTGGACAGTCTGCGGCTGGACGGACGCATGGCTTGAGGAGCCAGCGATAAGAAGGAAGGAGCGTCAGCGCAGAGCGCCGATGCGTATGTGGAACTGTCGCGGCTTAGAATTGAAGCGGATTTATGTGGGACAGGAGATGTGAGACAATGTCTTTTCGTCAATGGATGCTACAGCTTCGTGTTTGCTTTCAACATTTAGCTTTTAGTAGATGTACAAATTCCACCATGACGTCCCTGATCCACTGCTGACATGGATGCTTTGATCCTCTCCTCTTTCAACTATAACTGCTTCATGTCATCACAAAGAGGGTACAGCAAGTCCTGAAGAATGAATGACTCTGTGTCTTTGTGTTGTCATATTTGTTTTGGTTTTTTTTTCCCAAGATGGCGGCACGTGAACACGCAGCGGCTCCCGTCTCCCGGCAAATTGGCCCTTTCATGTTTATGTTTGTTAAAGTAATTATAAGTGCCTTGCATGCTGGGTCCGAGAGGACAGTAATTTCATCTGTGCTGTATGTCATGCATATTAGCATATTTGACAATAAAGCTGACTTTGACTTTGAGTTAGGGAAAAAATTGTGTCGGTTGTCCTTTAAACCTATCGAGTAATTCCAGCAATTAGTTTGGCGTCATTGTGATAGAATACGTGGTTTTTTTTTTCAAGAGTTACTTAATAAACTTCCAGTTTCTTGGAAATGGTGGAAGACGGACACTCCCTAGTGGCCTTTTTGTGTATGTCAGGCCATCGACGCTTATTGGCACATAAATGGTCGTCCTTGATTTACGACGTTACCGACATACGACATTTTAAATTTGCCAACTGGGAACTTGCATACGTCACTGGTCTCGATACTGTTGCATTCGTATCTAAATTGCTTTTGAGTTGTCTTTTTTGAGTTCTAGTGCCGTCGTTGTGATCGGGTTTGCCATGGTTTTTAAGAGTTACTTTATAAGCAGCCAAATTTGTAGCTCGACCCTTTTAATGGGAAAAGTTGCCGAGGCAATCCAGTTGAAAATAAATTGCTAAATGCGGTTACAAAATGGCATTTGCGTCAATGCGGTCAAACCGCCTCGCCCGTTCCGCCTGCTCCCAAGGTCACTTACGAATCTCGGGTTTCACATCAACAGCATTAACCGCATTTTATTAAGTGGTCAAATTCAATGGACACGCACCGCAAAAATCAGTTTCCAAATAAGTCAGTGCGGTCGTGGTTGGTTTTGGCAACTTGCATTTTCAGACTCGGGTCTGAACCTAAGCTTTAATTGTGAAAAGCTTGGACCGGAAGTACTGATTCCCTGCAACTCGTTCCTTCCAAGCAATTGAGGCAAAGGCAACGTGAGCAGACGGGTTCGCCTCGATCGTAATGCTGCTGCCGGTTCGCTCTGCGGTGCTGCTGGTCGGATTGGCGGTGTGGTGCGGTTCGGATTTCGCCCCTCCCACCATCGACGTTCACCTGGACGATGATCCCCAAGTGAGATGGGAGCCCATTTTCAAAGTATTCGACAGCGACTTCCTCAAGAGAGCCGCTCAGGAGGTCATCGAGTAAGGGAAACTGATTTTGATTTGCGTCATCGCTTGTTTTCATGAAAAAAACTGTCACACATTAGATTTTATTATTTGTTTCAGTGTTGACAAAAGTGTTTATCGGGGAATAACCTTGAAGATTTTAGATTAAAATCATTTTACTGCGAGAATCAAGTCATATCATTTCACGATAAAGTCCAGTATTGTCAAAAACACTGTCCATTTTCAGGAAAACAAATTGTGTTTTCGGACTTGAAGTCATCACATTAAAAAAAATCTGTTCTTCTCGTGTTGTTGTTGTTTTTTTTTTTAACTTTGTGGTTAAACATCAACAATAAAGTGTCCTTGAGAGTTTTGAAAGACGCTTATAAATGAGATCGATGAGAAGGTTTCTGCAGCCGTCATCTGTACTTTTTGAAGGTGTCGGACATTTCGCCTCCTATCCAAGAGGCTTCGTCAGCGAACTAAAGTAACTACGACTACTTTAGTTCGCTGACGAAGCTTCTCATCGATGGACCACTCCTGTACAACTGAGAGCTTACACAGACGTTATAAATGAGATGTATTATTATTAATATCCATCCATTTTCCATACCGCTTATTCCTCATTAGGGTCACATGGGTTGCTGGAGCCTATCTCAGCTGTCTTCGGGCACAAGGCGGGGGACACCCTGAATTGGTTGCCAGCCAATCGCAATCACTCTCACACTCACACCTCGGGACAATTTGGAGTGGTCAATCTGCCTGCCATGCATGTTTTTGGAGTGTGGGAGGAAACCGGAGGACCCGGAGAAAACCCACGCGGGCCCGGGGAGAACATGCAAGCTCCACACAGGGTACGCGAACCGGCGACCTCTGCACTGTGAAGCCGGTGTACGAACAACTCGACTACCGGGCCGCCCTATTATTATTATTATTATTATTATTATTATTATTATTATTATTATTATTATTATTATTATTATTCGTCTGTGTAAGCTCTCAGTCGTACAGGAGTGGTCCATCGATTTCTGAAGGTTTCTTCAGCCGTCATCTGTACTTTTTGAAGGTGTCGGACGTTTCGCCTCCTATCCAAGAAGCTTCGTCAGCGAAACGTCCGACACCTTCAAATATTATTATTATTATTATTATTATTATTACTATTATTATTATTAAATTCTTTGTAGCAGTAGTAAGCTTTTTGTATTAGGTGCCATCGCCTTTAATAATTTGATTTTTTTTCTTTGCTGTTTTGCTTTGTGTTAACATGTTTTTTTTTTTTTTGATTTACTTGTCAGCGCAACAATTCCAAAATGGATTCACGAAGCGCTCACTTCTATGATGAAGGTCTCAGAGCACTTGATTCTCACCAAACCTTACGGCGAAGAGCTTCGCGGCATGTCCGCACACTTTGGCAGAAATTTCTCTGATATCGTCATGCTGAACTTTGCTTACGAAGCCACCGCGTATGTATTGTTTCTCCTCGACGTCTTTGTACGATGTGCAATCAAATGTTCACATACAGCCAAACCTGGGTTTTCGACCATAATCCCTTCCAGAAACCTGTTTGAAAACCGATTTGGTCAAAAAACAAAACATTTCGCATGCTAATCAATGTCTGTTTTTTTAATCATGATTGAACACAATACAAAAACGTTGACGCACAAAGGAACGCTACACAAGGATAATGCGTCACTACCAAGACAATGAGACGTGACGTATAAGGAAGTGGTTGGGAGTCCAGTGGTGCATTTAGGTGCGCTAAGTTTCAGTTACAAACCAAGGCGAAGAAACCCGAATTGGTCGAGAACTGAGACATTCAAAAACCCAGGTTTGACTGTACTTGTTTGAAACAAAAAAAACAGCAAAGTCAAGATGTTACACTTGTAGATTCTGCACGAGCATTGTGGCCCAGGACAAAAACGGAAACGTCTACCATGGCAGAAATCTCGACTACCCGCATCCTGTTTTGAGAAATGTGACAATCAATGTGAACTTTTGGAAGAACGGAAAGGTATCTGACCTTGGACTTATTTCATAGGATGTGATTTAAAATCGTTAACCTCCATGTACTGAGGACCCAGGACAGATATTGCATCTGCAAACTTTGACCTTTGCAGATCTCGTACACTGGAACTACCTTTGCAGGCTATGTTGGTCTTTGGACAGGACAAAGTCCGTATAAGTTCACCGTCTCCGGAGACCAGCGAGGTAACACCGCATTTCCTCTGTCGCTGGGCCGAAAGTGCTCCAAACGTCCTGACACGAGATGGTTGCTTTGTGTGCGTGAGCAGGCGCAGATCATTGGTGGGACTTCTGGAAGAACATGGTCTCGGCTTTTCTGATGAAGAGAAGTCCAGTCAGCTGGTTGGTGCGAGAGGTAAGATGACAAAAGAGGCGCCACGATCAAATTTGCTCCGCTCAACCTACCGGAATATAGCGTCACTGGCCGTCACTCGTACCCCATGGAGCTATTTGGTCTTCTGTGCAGACCCTTGAAGAGGCAGAAGACTTTCAAGATGCCGTTTTGCGTCTCTCCAAGATTCCCATCATCGCAGAAGTTTATTACATTGTGGGCGGGGCCCGGGCAGGTGAAGGGGTCGTGATCACCAGAAACCGAGCCGGCCCTGCAGACATTTGGCCGTTAGAACCGCTGAGTGAAGGGTGGGTGTCCTGCTTGTTGGCCACGCTGCATGTTCTCCTTCTTCTCTTTGTTCATTGGCACGATTGCTCACGTTTGTTGTTTTCTGGTTTGTTTTATTCAGATGGTTCAGAATCGAGACCAACTTTGACCACTGGCTCCCGACACCAGCCAAGGATCATCGAAAGTGAGTTGTTGAAAGATAAATGTACTGCTGGAATGTGGAAAAATAACAAGCATAATTCATGAATTAAGAATCATAATAATAACAACACATTTTGGGCGGTGAAATCACATAAACTGTAGCTGTTTTCAATTACTCAGAATTTCTCAAAAGCCTATTTTTTAGTCAATTTAAATCAAGTTTATGAACTATATATATATATATATATATATATATATATATATATATATATATATATATATATATATATATATATATATATATATATATATATATATATATATATTTTTTTTAATATTATATTATATTTTTATATATTTTTTATAGGCGCAGGGGGCAGAGCACCACTAGTAAATACTGGTGTCAAAGTCAAGGCCCGGGGCCCAAATCTGGCCCGCCACATCATTTTATTCTGCCTGTGAAAGCAAATCAAACTTGTGAAATTACATTTTCCAGCCAAATTTTCAATTTGTAAACCACAATAGCAGTCATTATTCTTGACTTCTGAATTGAAAACTAGTTCTTCATTAATTTGTTGTGCGCTGTATTTGTAATATATGGAGGGGATGAAATAGTGTAACGGCTTCCCCAAATTCATAACGCCCCGATAGAGGAAATCGTAACGACAATGTGGCCCGCTGCAAAAAATGAGTTTGACACAATCGGTGTACATAAATGAATGAAAGGTAAAATATGGAAGACAAACAAGGAAAGTGACAAATTGAAGCACATATGGAAATGTGCATTTGGAGTTCCTCCTGTGCATGTTATAAACTAAAAACTAGCTGTGGACTTGCATTTTGGTGTTCACCCTTTTTTTCAACTTCCCGTTTTAGTTGTTCGCTCAATGAGAAGTGCTTAACTTCAACTTTTCAACTTGGTTGCAATCGGTGTGGTGTCGCCCTGTTAGTCATTGCTTAGAGTTATAGTGGAGGCAGTGCAGGAAGGTCAAACGCAGGACACTCTTAAAAAAAACCCAACACATTATTTTTTAAACTGTATATATATTATAAAAAATGAATCCACTATCATCTCTTGTTCGTAGAGAAGCAGCAGAAAAAGCAATGAAAGTGACTGGTCAAGAACACATCAATATGTTTTCGCTATTTCAGGTGAGTCGGAGCAAATTAAGCAATCTTGCCGGGAAACATATGAAAGTATAACCCATTAATCGATGAAAAGGTTTCTTCAGCCGTCATCTGTACTTCTTTGAAGGTGTCAGACGTTTCGTTTCTTATCCAAGAAACTTCGTCAGCAAACTAAAGTCCTACTGGTAGTTTAGGCCCTATATATATATATATATATATATATATATATATATATATATATATATATATATATATCCTTACTGTCCAGACATGGCGGTGCCGGACTCTGCTATGATAGGTCCCTGCTCTCAGTTTGGGGGGAGCAGGGGATTCCTCCCTGCAGCGTCTCCACTGGTAGTTCCTATCGTTCTGACTAACGACTGGCCTGATTGCCCCACTTCGACCGGTATCACCTCATCAGTATTACTAATCTTATGTTGCCTAAGCAGGCTATTGTATGAACGATCCAAATTGAACCTCACCCCACCAAACCGGTTTAATGAAGGATTTAGTTGTTTTATGAAAATCGCTTCTTTTACTCCCCTTTCAAACCATCTATGTTCTTTTGCTAAGATTTTAACCTCATTGTCGTCAAATGAGTGGTTGCTAGCTCTTAGGTGCATATGTACTGCCGATTGAGGCCCACTAGTATTATCCCTGCGATGTTGATAAAGTATTTTTTGAGAATTTGTTGAGTCTCCCCAATGTACTGCTCTTTACAATTTTCATTCTTACAATGTATGGAATAAACTACATTACTTTGTTTTTCATTTGGCAGCCTATCTTTTGGATGCACTAATTTTTGCCTTAAAGTGTTTATCGGGTTGAAATAAGTAGGAATTTTGTGTTGCCAAAGGACTCTTTGTAGTTTTTCAGAAACTCCTGCAATGTACGGTACTGCTACTCCTCTCCTTTTTGTATCTTCAGAATTTTTTGTTTCATTCCCTATTCTTTCTTTCTGACATTTGCTAAATGACCACTGAGGGTACCCACAGTTTGTGAGGGCTCTCGGTTTTGTCCCCAGGAAGGATGTGAGGGCCTGTTTCTCCCTCTCTTCCATATACAGATTAGCCACTATAGGTGAAACTGGTGAGCCCATAGCACAGGGGTCGGGAACCTTTTTGACTAAGAGAGCCATAAAAGTAAAATATTTAGAAATGTTTTCCAGCGAGAGGCACGCGCACGCGCGCGCGCACATACAAACGCTCGCGTGCGCGCGCGCACATACAAACGCTCGCGTGCGCGCGCGCACATACAAACGCTCGCGCACGCACACACGCATACGCGCGGCCACTTTTCAACAAAATATCAGAATGTATTATTTAAAATAACTTTGTGATAGTACTCACCGTTAACATGGATGGTTTTCCGTTGCTCGTGTTTGGTAAAAATCCAGGAAAACGATCGGAATGAAATTCAATTTGCCGGTCCAGAGGCGAAGTTACTGCTAGCGAGCCTGCACACGGCTCATAAGCTTCCACACTTGCTATCTGCAATCTACTTCTCGCAGAAGTATGTTGATGCTAACGTTAACATGGGGCTTGTTAAAATGTCACTGACATTCGACTATTTCATCGATGGTATTGTTTCATTGCAAATTAGAATCAGAACATTTTCTCTCCTCTAATGCTCCGATGCGTTCAGGCTGAAGTGCACAAGTTGGGCTCATTTAAAGAGGCGTTTACCTGTTTCAACATGACGGCCACTATCATCCAATCAACATGGCGCTTTCGGCCATTCTAGGTCAGTGTCATCCATCAAAATTGCGCTTTCCGCCAACTGCAGCTCCAACGGGAAATGAACGACGAAAAAAACGACAATATGTATTATAATATGTAATATTTATCGCCGAGCCATATGCAATCATCAAAAGAGCCATATATGGCTCGCGAGCCATAGGTTCCCGACCCCTGCCATAGCACAACCATGAATTTGTTTGTAAAATTTCTCCCGAAATTGAAAATACGTAGGATTAAGGCAGATTTCCTATAATTGGCAGATGTGGTCCGCTTTAAGTTTGGTTCTTTCATGCAGAGAAACGTCCGCCAGCAGTCTCGTCCTCACCACTGAGACTGCTGCTGGGGTTGGGACAGATGTAAAGATAGAAGTCACATCGTAAGATGCCAAAGTTTCCTCAGGTTCCAATATGAGGTCTTTGATCCTCTCTACAAACCCTGTGGTGTTCTCTACGTGATATTCTGTGTTACCAACCAACGGAGCTAAAATAGTTTTTAAATATTTGGCTACATTGTATGTAGAGGAGTCAATGCTACAAACAATGGGTCTGAGGGGGAACCCTTCTTTATGTATTTTTGGCAGGCCATAGATACATGGCGTGGCCTCTCCCGGGTATAATCTAAAATACATGTTTGTCTATATGTTTTCCTTTCTCTAACTTTTGGAGACAGTCTATCATTTATTTCTTGTATCTATTGGAAGGGCCCCTTTTTAGTTGCTCATAAGTGGAAGAATCACTGATTCTTGAGAAGCACTGTACACCTACCCTTGTCTGCTGGCAAAATAGTAATATTTTTGTCTTTTTGTAGAGTAGTTAACGCCTTTCTCTCTTCTAATGTTATGTCGGACGGAGGTGGTTTGGCACTTCTAAAAAGGGCTGATATTTTAATGCGCAGATCATCTGCCTCTGCATAGGAAAGTTTGTACATATAACATATAACAGATGTTTTGAAAGGGGAGTAAAAGAAGTGATTTTCATAAAACAACTGAATCCTTCATTGAACCGGTTTGGTGGGGTGAGGTTCAATTTAGATCGTTCATACAATAGCCTGCATAGGCAACATAGGATTAGTAATACTGATGAGGTGATACCGGTCGAAGTGGGGCAATCAGGCCAGTTGTTAGTCAGAACGACAGGAACTATCAGTTGAGCAGCTGCAGAGAATAGTCCCCTGCTCCCCCCAACCTGAGAGCAGGGACCTATCATAGCAGCGTCCGGCACCGTCATGTCTGGACAGTATATATATATATATATATATATATATATATATATATATATATATATATATATATATATATATATATATATATAGGGCCTAAACTACCAGTAAGACTTTAGTTTGCTGACGAAGTTTCTTGGATAAGAAGCGAAACGTCCGACACCTTCAAAGAAGTACAGATGACGGCTGAAGAAACCTTTTCATCGATGGATGGACCACTCCTGTACGACTGAGAGCTTACACAGACGTATAACCCATTAATGTTGGAACCCTTTTAAAAGAATGAAACTACTTATGTTGTCTGTCAACAGGTTTTGTCACTCTTTCCAGTGTGTAATGGGTAAGCAGAAGAGCTGTCGAATCATTCTCGTTCTCATTTTTGTGACCAGATCACAGAATAAACACCGGTGTACGTAGCACGTTATGGATATAGATTTCTCCTTTGCCATTGCCTGCTGTTGCAATCATTTCACAGGGTGACAGTTTATACAACGATAATGAGTGCAGCAAACCCTGAGAACTATACCACCCTGGTCAGACCGCCGGTAGGTACAGTTATAAGGCATTAGTTCACAGTCATTCCTTCATCTCGGACAGTTTCTTTCAGATACACAAGTGACACTGCACCTTCCACTAAATCTTTGACTCTTCTCCAAGGCTTGCCGCATGAATCCAAGAACTGAAGTGATCCCGACGAAACATCAAGTGGAACGTATTAGACATTTTTTCATACTCTGAGTAGCTGCAGATCAAAGAAATTGGCCACTCTGATTATCTGCCGCACATCGCAGCTATGAATGTGGTCAGGTCATCTCTTTTTTTTTTGTTTTCATAACAGAAGTCACCAACTCTGACCTGTTACAGATGTTAACATTTTGTTTATTATATGAGGAAATACATATTATAAAACACTTTTTGTTGTTGTGTGTTACTTTTATTATTAATCACATATTATATGACTGGGTATGATTCTCGGATCATTAATTTAGAGGTCCTGACAGTTTCAGAGTAACTAAGTAATAGGGGGGCATTGGTTGGCATGGGAGGGCGTAGTTGGTTTGTCCATCATAATAATAACCATGATCATAATAATAATAATTTAATTGTCATAATACTAATCACAATAATAATAATCATCAGCATAATACATTTAATTTATAAGCACCTTTTAAAACTCTAAATGACACTATAGTTACAGGATAAGAACATTTTTTCTGCGGGTGAGGTGCGGCAGCCAGACGCGCCAGCGTTCACTCAACCCGGGAGAGACACACCCCATATCGACTTGTTTTTCATTATTTGTTGATATAGTTTCCAATATGTAAAACATATTGAATTATTGATAAAAAAAATATGTAAAACAACAATGAAAATCAAATCAAAATAATCCCAAACGACAACATAAACTGGTTTCACGGCAAAAAAAAAAAGCGGGGAATTTAACCTTTCCCATTTACAATAATTCCTGAACGTAACTGCGGATCACATGACATGCCAGATCAGCTCCCTACTTCCGCTTTGGTTTGCCTGCTGACAACTTACGACTCACGTTAGATCCGAAAGTCGTCGCAAATTCCACCATAGTGTTTTTCCAAAATGCTGGCCCTTATCAACAGGCTTCTGGACTGGTTCAGGTCCCTGTTTTGGAAGGAAGAGATGGAACTGACACTCGTTGGACTTCAGTATTCCGGGAAGACCACGTTCGTCAATGTGATTGCCGTGAGTTGTCCCGTCGTAACATGCTCGGTCTGTCAGTGTGGGCCCGAGGATGAAGGAGATCAAAAAGGTTGCAATCCGAATATGTGAAGTGTAATTTCGTGGATCGTAGTCAGATGTGGTTTGTCGCATTTTATTGAAAGAACGAGTCGACTGCAAACATCGCGCAACGTCGCGAGACTGTTGCTGGTCGACTACGAAGTTGACGTGTGACTGGGCACTTCTTTCAGTTGTGACGTAGGGGTGTTGACATATTTATTGTATGACCGCCGCATGTCAACATCGTGCAGATTCACTGCAGCGAAAGCATCCCGTGTGGGAATGGGTGACGAGTATCCTGCATTCATCATCAGTAGAAGTCTTTCTGGAAATTGCATCATAATAAGGTTAAGTGTAGTGTGCTGCGATATTAGCAATCGGCACGTTTTGAAGTGCGCGTCTAAAGAGTTTGATGTTTCTCTTTATTTGTAAGTAGGTTCGTTGTCAGATCTTCCAGGCAGATGATGCGCAGAGCTTGATCGTGGCGTAGAGTCGAGCAAGTCGTGCTGTGAAACTCCGTGCGATGCTGAGCAGGTCTCTGCGAGCGGTGCGTCTGTCTGGGTCTGAGTCCGAGATGAGTCTGATATTATTCTGCCCCGTGGTTCGCCCAATCTCTTTGTCCCGCGACAGCTCCTTTTATACAATTTGCAAGCGTGTACTATGCGTCAGGGTGATACGCACATCAAGGAGATCAAGGAATTGAAAGACATGAAAGGGTTGAAAGGCGCACTTCAAAATCATACACGCGTGTGACGCAACACGTCTCTTGGCAGTAGACCCGCCCTCGCTCGAAATCATTCTTTTCGTCCAACTGTTCCTTCTGGAGTCGTGCAAAGGCGGATTCGAATCGCTGTTGAAAAGTCTTGGTTTTGAATGTTCGAGTGTGAAGATTGCATGTTGTCCGTGTGCTTGCACGGGTTCCTCCCAAATTCCCAAACCACAACTCTGGACTGTCCTTCTTCGTGGACGATGACACTCTTTCGAGGAAAAGAAATGATTTTGTCTTTGATTTCTACCTCTTGCTCACAAGCCCTCTTTTGTTTTTGCACCAACAGTCGGGCCAGTTCAGTGAAGACATGATACCAACCGTTGGATTCAACATGCGGAAGGTCACAAAAGGCAACGTGACAATCAAGGTAGTTGTGTGAACTTGGCCAGCAGGATTTTTGCATCTTTGCGTGCTCGTGTCACGTGACAAATGTCATTGACCGAACACGTAAAGGAGTTTTTTTCAATGTTATTAAACAGTTTTTTTCCCCTCCGAAGATATGGGATATAGGCGGGCAGCCCCGATTCCGAAGCATGTGGGAACGCTACTGTCGAGGCGTCAATGCTATTGTGTAAGTGTGCCGAGTGAGAGTGGGTTAGCATGTCCTGACCACCCCCAATGCATTTATTTATTTATTTGTTGATTAATTCATTATTTTTTATGAATTAAATTCATTAATTAATTTATGTATTCATATTTTTATTTTGTTCGTGATCCATCTAGCTATGTAGCGCTCTAGCTATAGCTAGCTAGCTAGCTACATATATAGCTACCTATCTATCAGTGAAAACGGTTATTGTAACGACATTTATTGCTTTCTCATTGCACCACTGTGATTTTGTTTATTTTTCTACTTTTATAGGTACATGGTGGATGCAGCAGATCGAGATAAGATAGAAGCATCCCGAAATGAACTCCACAACTTGTTGGACAAACCGCAACTGCAAGGGATTCCGGTAAGATGATGCATCCTTGACACTCAAGATGGTATGAAAGACAAGCTTGGATTTGGCCACTTGAATACCTGTGGCATACACAAAAGTACAATTGAAAGGCGCTTATGAATCAAATGTATTATTATTATTATTATTATAAGTGGTTTTTGGGTGGGGGGGCAGTTGAAGAAAAAAAAATCCTTTGGCTTGTTGACATGCGAGAGACAAATCAGCCTTTGCCATTGTTGTTTATTTACAGATTCTCGTTCTCGGCAACAAACGAGACCTCGCCAACGCGCTGGATGAGAAGCAGCTCATTGAAAAGATGTGAGGCACCCGCAATGATTCCGTCTTCCCGCTGTACTGTCCTTTTACATTCTTGGAGTGGGGGGGGGGGGGTAACATTGGGGAATTTCGTGACTATTTGTCAATTGTTGGGCATGTGCCAACACACATGCCCAACAACTTACATAGCCCATGCATGGGCTATGTAAGTACCGTAGTTTCCGGTGTATAAGGCGCACCCCCAATGAATTACATGTTTCAAAACGTTTTCCAAATATGAGGCGTAACCACATTATAAGGCGCTACAGTCAAGAGAATGTCAACAAAACAGTCCGATTTTGCCATAATGTTCTTTTTTTTAATGTCTAATACGAAAATAGAAATTGCAGGATAGTGTAATGAGTGGTGTTTTCTCCATTTATATGAGTTTAAAAATATTCCAGGGTTTCATCAGAGTTCACAATACAATAATACATTTTTAGAGATGACCAATCTTTCTTCTTTAAAACGTTTGTTCCTTAGAGGTTTTCATGGAATATTTTGGCCTTAAAATTTGCAGAAATAAACACATGTTTTTTGAGACACTACATCAAGCAAGCCAAGCAAATAAAACACCACATTTTCCATGTCTAATCCTTCTGCATGAAATTGAAAATTATGGCAAAATCCAGAACAATATTCCACTTTGCAAAGTCACTTGAAGAGATTATTGAAAATCACTGTTTTATATATCCCAGCATGCACTGCACACGACTTCTTCACTTGGGGGGTGTAGTTGGTGGTTGCTGACAGTCGTTGCGAGACCTGTTGTGGCTCAATCTTACTTCACATATAAGGCGCATCAAGAAAATCAAGGCTTTTGGGTGTGCCTTATACCAGTGTCTGAATTAACTTCTGCCCGGATGCCCTGGACGTGCAACTTTTACGTCGGGCGTACAACTTACAGAACGTCTCCCCGCCCGTGTGGCCGACGATTTTTTCAATGGGGGAAAAAAACAGATTTTTTTGTCAAATCAAAGGTTTGCTTTATTCCGATGTTGAAATCTTCGTTCGGTTTGGAAATTTTGGAATTTCGGTTCGTTTGTCAATTTGCGTACTCGGCAGGCAATCAGAAGCCTGCATTGAATAACTTTGTGCTTCCGGGATCATTTGCATATCATTTTCCAAAGTAGACGCACAGAGAGCACAGGAAACTTGATAAGTGGTTGGGAATCAAGCCAAAACTTCAGCCCCAGAAGAAAGATTCAAAAGAAGCTAACAAAATTTATGACGCGACAAAACATAAACGTACATTAAAAGCATCGTGGAAAGAGTAGTACACGTGGCTTGTAGCAGACGACGCAACGCAAACATTAGATTGTGCAACATGCCGACAGTGTATGGACAAACGACAACTGGATCAAAATCATCAGCAAGGGATAGTTACCACAAATTAAGCAAGGGAGCATTTGTGGTAGGTACATCAATTACTTCATTTTTAATTGTTGTATATTCTGATTATCAATCCTTAATACTTTGCAACACTGTTTTTTTTTTGCGATTAGTCGTCTTATTGTGTTTCAAGTTGTGAAAAATAGGGCAGGCAACTTTATGGCTGGGCAGGCAACTTTTCAGTTGTCTGCCCTGGTGTCTGCTAACTTTTTGTCATGAGTTTCAGACACTGCTTATACACTTGAAAATATTCTATATTGTCTGCTTTCTTTCACCAAGGAACCTGTCAGCCATTCAGGATCGGGAAATCTGCTGCTACTCGGTGTCCTGCAAAGAGAAAGACAACATGGGTACGTACGTCATGCCTTTCTGTCGCTTTCACTCAATACTCCCATGCGTCGTTATGAAACGTCGATGATGACGAATGTACCCTTCCCCCGCCCCCCGTCTCCCCTTTTGGCAGATATCACGTTGCAGTGGCTCATCCAGCACTCAAAGTCACGGAGAAGCTGAAAGTGAACCTTGTGTGTGTGTGTGTGAGTGTGTGTGTGTGTGTGTGTGTGTGTGTGTGTGTGTGTGTGTGTGTGTGTGTGTGTGTGTGTGTGTGTGTGTGTGTGTGTGTGTGTGTGTGTGTGTGTGTGTGTGTGTGTGTGTGTGTGTGTGTGTGTGTGTGTGTGTGTGTGTGTGTGTGTGTGTGTGTGTGTGTGTGTGTGTGTGTGTGTGTGTGTGTGTGTGTGTGTGTGTGTGTGTGGCCCGAGCCCCCGAACACTTGAGAATCATCCACGGTCATCCCTCCAACTTGCCTCTGTGAAGTACTTGTACTCCTTCTGCCGACAACCACCGCGCTACCGGCCGCCACTGCATCATAATATTGTACAGCGCTGTTCCAGCAACTCTTCTTTGGTGTCCTAAAATGTCGTGGGTGCGACAAGTTGGATTGTTCGTGCCCGTGACGCCTTCATGTCGCCATTTGCTTCGATGCCTGAGTCCAAATGGCATTGCAGCATTTTGTTCTCATCATTCCCCCTCCCCCAACCGCTTCGCGAAGGACTGTGTTTGGTGTTTACAGTGCAACAGCGGTTTGGATCTATGTTTGGGATTGCGCTAATGAACTCTTAGCGCGCCGTCGCTTTGATTTGCTACAAGGCTTGAATTCAAGTTTGTACAAAGATGAGTGGAAGGTAAAATAACGAGCGCTTGCCCGTCGTCGTCGGAAGCTGGAGAAGGCCTGCAAAGTTTGAAGTGCCTTTTGGATGAGCGAGAGCTCCAATGCAATGACCGTCACCCGAGGCTGCGTCTTGTCCGCGGTGAAGAAATCCAGACGGATCAATGCAAATTCCTTGATTCCTGGATGATCAGCGGGAAGACAAAGTGGACCGAAGTTGACGCCACATGATGCAAACAAATTGAGAAAGTGTCAACACGCCAGTTTGTACACCTTTTGCCTTTTTGTGAAGCTTCAAACGTGAAAGAAGTTGTAGGTTTTTTTTTCCTTTAAAGGACAACCGATGCAAGTTGTGTCCATAATTTGTAAAATCACTTCAAATGACTTCTACTGAGCGTATTTTACAAAGATTCCACCGCATGTAGCTATATTTTACCTTTTAAGACTCGCGCTGAATATTGAGGAAGTCTTGTTTTCGAGTTGATGACGACGCTTGACTTGACGTCACAGAGGGAACGCCCCTGACCAAGAAAGTGACACTAAATGCATTTTGGGTACTTTGGTCTGAAAACTTCGTCTTGATCTGTGTTGATGGCGAAATTAGAAGGAAAACACATAAATAACATGATGGTAAATTGTTGTGTGTTGCACCAAGACGATTCCAGTTGACACAAATTCCCATCAGACAAATCTTGTGCATTTTCTGGGACGCTACTTTGGAGTCCTGATGGCTCGAATTGATACGCACGTACTTCTTTAATCGATTGCAAACATTTATGCTTTCCTCTTCAGAACTATTTCAATCATATTCATAACTGGATGAGTAACAAGAAAGCATCTTCTCCGAATCTGACCTTCTGAAACAAACTTTCTGAGGTCATTTTGAAGTAGTTTTGGGACACTTTAACTCAATTTTATTGGTGTTTTGCATTTGACTAAAAATATCAGCCTGCATGTTTTGGGTATTTTAGATACTATAAAACATTTTTCTGATGTCAGGAAACAAAAAAAATGGTGTCGGTTGTCCTTTAATATTCTGGAGGTTAATATGGATGTGCCCAAATAGCTGTTTTTGTAATATAGATTTTCTTTTGGTGGAGTAGCCAAAAGATAGTTTGAGTCCAAATCAATCGCTCAGTCACACAGACGTGAGCGTGAGACGATCATTTCGAATCAATATCACAAAAGATTGACCCGGTTGTCATTCCCATTTCCTCTCGGTGGCAGGACACTGACGCCTTAATCATGTATGTGAAACTGCTCCACGCTAGCCAGTTGGTTGCGAATGTGTTCACTCAGCACCTTTGTCATATTCATGTCCTGCGTCTATTGGTGATGAGCCGAATATTGATCTTCAAATTTTATAAGCTCAGCAGAAGTGATGGATGGATGTGTTGTCAGGTTGAGTGAGTCAAAAAAGCTACTGCAATTTGTATGTGTGTATGCTAACAATATTCACGTTCACTTTACGGGCTTTGTCAATAAGATGCGGGCGTTTTCATTTCAACAAATGCTCCATGAATATGTCATGCATTCTTTCTCTGTGATTGCCAATAAATTGTAGTTTTTTTAGTGTCCACAAGTTTTTTTTTTCTGGTCCGGTGTGCGACACGTCTCGCCACTGGGTGGAAGCAGAGGGCTTTAATGAGATTGTACATTGCTACAATGTTGCCGTAAATGTAATGAGAATCTTTGTTGGATCATCCACCCGGTCCCCTCATTCGTGTCGTGGTCTAGCGAGACCCTTTGTCGATATTGTTTAAATTGTTGCTTACCAACAACGCAAGCACCCATAGTCAATAATAATAATAATAATAATAATAATACATTACATTTTAAGCGCCTTTCAAAGCTCTCAAGGACACATTACAGTCGATTTGCGCAAACTTTCCAAGGCTTTGTCTTTGGCGTTTACCATCCTTACCCAGGACTAAATAAATTATGCATAAGCATAAGTTCTGCGACACTGACATGTAGTGGTCACAATCATACATTGCGCCAGCATATGTGAAACAAAGCTGTTTTATAATAATAATACATTTCATTTATAAGCGCCTTTCTATGGTTGGTAGTCTTTTACTGAGCGAGTTGCTTGTTCTGTAGCCACAAAGGGACATAAGTCTTCTTGTGCCGGTCGCAAGCCCGGATAAATACAGAGGGTTGTGTCAGGAAGGGCATCCGACGTCAAAGTTTGGCCAAAACATCCATGCGGATCAAACCTTGAAAGATGGAGGACACTGATTCGCTGTGGCGCCCCCTTGAAGGGAAAAGCCGAAATGAAAAGAAGAAGAAGACAAGCGTAGGTACTATAATAAACAAAATACAATCACAAATAGAATACATAAAATACAATGATAAATAGAAACAAGAGAGAGAGCTACAAGGATGACACCTAAGCTTTTGACCTTATGGGAGGGATAAACGGTCGAATAGTGTTCATACCCAGGGACAATTTAGAATCCTATTTTTTAAGACCATGCCAATGGTGCATGACTGTGTGTGTGTGTGTGTGTGTGTGTGTGTGTGTGTGTGTGTGTGTGTGTGTGTGTGTGTGTGTGTGTGTGCGCGCGCGCGCGCGTGTGCGTACGCACATGTTTGCGTCAGTGTGAGAGGGGGTTGCTAAATGAAACAAACGCAACACTTACAGTACTGTATATAGAGACACAGTGGGACTGTGCTGTGAATGTGGAAGCATCGTAAGCACAAAGGCTTAGAGTGTATGTAGTACGAGCGGGCCAGCTGGTCCAGCAACTCGGGGCGTTTTAATTAATCTCATTTCTTAACGAACAGCTGCTGCCATTTGTGGTAAGGTCAACCCTTGGACTTGTGGACAGCTCGAGGTGTTTCCCGACAACTTCCATCGGGCTGTTGCCTTGCATCCTGTGCAAGAGCGCCTGTGGTTTGCTGTTGCGGTAACCGCAGGGGGATAACAGAGTGGTTCCAAGTATGCCACAAGGATCTGTGTGGCTGGCAAGCAGGTCGTTGAGTGACCTCAAAGTGTGACATGCCGTGAATGTCGCTACGCTCCATTACAAATGAGCTCATTATCTAATGCATGTTTCACACCTTTCACATCTGCACTGTTTCTTTTGCTTGGTCTGGCTCTCAAATTCTTACTGTTGATTCGGAGCAGAATGCAAAGTACATAATCATCATTGGGACACAGTTTGGGGGAGACATAAATAAGGCTGCTATCCCAAATTGATTTTTACATTAACGAGTATACAAAAAAAAAACGCTTTTGTACAACCCATTGCGAACATGTCGAAGTCCAAGAATTTGAATCCCCAGTCACCCCCGACGCCTCCAACTATGCGCTGACGCAATTCCAGAGAATTTGACAAGTTGCGGTCACATGACATGATCACGTGACTGCACGATGACGATGATGAAGGCAAAAATTCATGGCCGGTGAATCGACGCAAACACAAAACGAAGCGACTGTGAAATGTATTTTTGTCAATCTTGCCATTACATCCACCACTCCTATTGTTGTTTTAATCAAAACGCCAACTTTACCGGGATTCGCAGCGCAGTCCCTTTTTTCGATACCTTGTAATGGCGAAGGAAAAAATGGCAATGATGCTAACTGACATCCGTCAAGTGTTTGCGCAAAACAACAGCATGTAATTTACTGCTCGAGTAAAATATATGAGCAACGATCTACTAACCGTGTAAAAAAGATCGCTGCAAACAGCCCTTTCGGTTCATTGCTGCTCTCCAGTTTCGTTTTACAAATTCTTAAGGACTAAAACGCTTGAAGGGAGTTTCAACATGTGAAGTATGGGGGCAGCCTTCTTCCATTGCCGCTGTGACTGACAGCTTGTGTTGTCTTGTTTTATTTTCTGCTGAAAACAAAGTGTTTGAGATTAAGATCACGTCGGAGTAATTTGAACATCTCAAAGAAGTAACTTTAACTGTTTGTTAACCTTTCAGATATATTGAAGCTTTGGAGATTGGCAACAGAAGATGGTCGCCGGAAGCTTCACCTCCCAGAAAGACGGAAGCAGCATTGCCAACCATTCATATTAATCTTCGTGGCCACACCATTGGCAAAGCTAATCGAACTGAAGTCATTTTTTTGCATGTTGTGTGGCGGTGCCAATCATGGTTGCCAGATCAAAAACAGCTCTTAATCTGATTCGGTACATATCAACACCAACTGACAGTCAGAAGAATGAATGACTCTTTGTGTCTTTGTGTTCTCTTGTTATTTGTGAGTCTTTTTGTTCTTTTGACTTTAAGACGGTGCCACGAGAGTGGCTGCCTTTCCAGCAGTTCCTGTATTTTGTTTTTCTACTTTCATTCCTTTCATAACTTTGCTGCTGTGAAATGTTAATTTCTTCACTGCGTAAGTAATAAACTAATAAAGGCATATCCAATCCAATGTGTCATTGATACTGGTAGTATGTTAACACACAAGTTTACCAACCACAAGAAAGTTAGATGGTTGGGAACTCCAGTACAAAAAAACACTGTCCTTGCATCCTTATTTCCTTCGCAAAGAAAAGTGTCCCGTAAATTGCAGGATTTAAGTTGGCGGTGACACTCTCTCAGGTCATCTTGTGGGTTGGCCAGCTCTGTAAGCAACTTCTTCTCACCATGCAGTTTTGTGATAACACTTAGACAATGGTCATAAATTCCTGAGAGTAAAAGGAAAAAATTGAATCAGTATGTTGTTTGTCAGGGAATTAAATCAATAAATTGAATGTAATTAGCACAGAATACATACACACACACACACACACACACACACACACACACACACACACACACACACACACACACACACACACACACACACACACACACACACACACACACACACACACACACACACACACACACAAATACAATGATCTTCTCGTTGTTTGGGTTTTAAGAAATGGAATTTTAGTTTGAAATGCAGGTTCAAATATTTACCTGCAGCAGGTTGATTCTCTTCTTCTTCTTCATTGTCTCCTTTGTCCCCTTCTTCTTGATCAATGTTACTGGTACACAGTGACGTGCGGTGAGGTTCATGGCTGGTGAGGCACTGACGTCTTCATAGTAAGATTTACAAACATGAACTCTACAGAGTAGCTTATTCACCATTTGATTGGCAACAGTTAACGTGTTTTGTTTAAAATGTCATGTCAGCATTCTTTAGATAAACTGTAGCATAGAAAAAAAGAATTGAAAAAAACGTTATTATCGTGTTACCTTTACTTATAAATGAAGTCCAAATCTCTGTCTCAATGGAGATCACTGCAAGTGAAGAAAGTCATCCTTGATCAGTCCTGTTGCGACTGTATGTTTTCAGTCTTTTGTGCTGAGAATGATTTTTTGCTCCACTGATGCTGTAGTAGATGGAAGAGTGAGCACGAGCTGGAGCAACTTTGTCGCTTCAGGAATAGTTTCAATGAGATCTTTCTTGGCCAAAAAGCTGAGAAGCTGTCCAGGAGATTGACATTCATCCCTCACCGTTTGTGAGCTATACAGTCTGGTGTTGGTCTTCCTTTAACTTTTATCTCCTGCTTCGATTGAAAGTCCAGTTTAGAAAATTCTTTCAATTTAGATATGTAATCCTCCATTCTGAAAATGAGGCCAACCAACACAAAAAAATGACTGGATGGTTGCACTTTACTTGCTAACTGTTTACTGTAGCTTTCTGTCTCTAATTCTATTATTCTGCAGACGTGGAGTCGGAAGTATCTCTGGAATCACAAGTGGCCCCTGGCATGAGGTGGGAGAACTGTGTGCGTCACCTACGCAACAGTTTTGATAAAAATAAAACAAAATAAACACTGTAGTACAGTGTTTATAATGTACAGTGACTGTACATTATATACACCAGCTAAACTGTGGAAATTTAGTTCATATACTAAACGTGTTTGAACGCTTTAATAGCGATATGCAGAAGGACAGCAA